>NW_024737333.1:0-23365 GCF_018991925.1 Homarus americanus
ACTCACAGGTCTGCCTCCGACATCCCAGGTACAACAACGACACTCCCAGGTAAACCTCCGATACTCCTAGGCACACCTCTGACACTCCCAGGCACACCTCTGACACTCCCCAGGCATTCCTCTGACACTCCCTGGCACACCTCTGACACTCCCAGATACACCCCAGACACTCCCCTGGCACACCTTGACACCCCAGGACTCTTTCACCCCTGGTTCTCCCCTGACACTCAGGCACACCTCAGACACCCGCGCACACCTCTGACACCCCAGGCCCTGACACTCCAAGGCACACCTCTGACACTCCCCAGGCACACCTCACCCCAAGTACCCACCGACATTCCTGGTACACCTCTGACACTCCCAGGCACACGTCCGACACTCCCAGATACACCTCTGACACCCCAGGCACATCTCTGACACCCCATGCACACCCCACACCCCAGGCACCCTGGACACCCCTGGTGCTTCTCTGACACCAGGCACACCTCAGACACCCATGCACACCTCAGACACTCCCAGGCACACCTCTGACACCCCAGGCACACCTCTGACACTCCCAGGCACACCGCTGACACTGCCAGGCACACCTCTGACACCCCTTGTATACCTCCTGACACTCCCAGGCACACCCCTGACACTCCCAGGAACCCACTGACACCCCTGGCACACCCCTGACACCCATGCACCTCTGACACTCCCCAGGCACACCTCTGACACTCACCAGGCACACCTCAGACACTCCCCAGGTACACCCCAGACACATCCAGGCACACCCCAGACACTCCCCAGGCACACTTCCCCACACTGCAAGCACACCTCCTGACACTCCCAGGCACACCTCTGACACTCCCAGGCACACCTCTGACATTCCCAGGCACACCTCTGACAATCCCAGGCACACCTCTGAAACCCCAGGCACACCTCTGACACCCAGGTACCCACTGACATTCCCTGGCACACCTCTGACACTCCCAGGAACACGTCCAACACCCCATACACCCTCTGACACTCCCCAGGTACATCTCTGACACTCCCAGGCACACCTCTGACACCCCAGGTACAACCTCTGACACCCCAGGTAAACCTCCGATACTCCCAGGTACACCTCTGACACTCCCAGGCACACCTCTGACACTCCTAGGCACCTCTGTCACTCCCTGATACACCTCTAACACTCCCAGGCACACCTGCTGACACCCCAGGTACACACGCTGACACTGCCAGTACACACCTCAGACACTGCCAGGCACACCCCAGACACTGCCAGGCACACCTCAGACACTCCCCAGGCACACCTCAGACACTGCAAGGTGCACCTCTGACACTCCCAAGGCACCTCTGACACCCCAGGCACACCCCTGACACCCCAGGCACACCTCAGACACCCCAGGCACACCTCTGACACTCCCCAGGCACACATCTGACACTCCTAGGCATTCCTCTGACACTCCCCTGTTGCTATACACTCCTGCCACACACGTCCAAAACTCCCAGATACACCTCCTGACCCTCCCGGGCACATCTCTGACACCCCAGGCACACCTCTGACATCTCCATACACCTCTGACACTCCCAGGCACACCTCCGACACTCCCAGGCACACCTCTGACACTCCCCAGGCACACCTCTGACACTCCCCAGGCACACCCTTTCACCCCTGGTTCTCCCTGACACTCCCCAGGCACCCCAGACACCCCAGGCACACCCCAGACACCCCCAGGCACACCTCTGACACCCCAGGCACACACCCAAGACACCCCAGGCACACCCAAGACACTTAGGCACACCCCCCACACCCAGGCACACCCCACACCCCAGGCACACCTCCTCACACTCCCCAGGCACCTTCTGACACTCCCCTGGTGCCTCTCTGACACCCCAGGCACACCCCTCAGACACCTAGGCACACCCCAGACACCCCCAGGCACACCTCAGACACTCCCAGGCACACCTCTGACACTCCCAGGCACACTGCTGACACCCCAGCCACCTCTGACACTCCATGTACACCTCTGACACACCCAGATACACCTCTGACACTCCCAGGTACCCACCTGACACCTGGCACACCTGAACCCAGGCACAACTCCCACACCCCAGGCACCTCTGACACGCCCAGGCCTCCACTGACATTCCCTGTTACACCTCTGACACCCCAGGCACACGTCCAACACTCCCAGACACACATCTGACACTCCCAGGCACATCTCTGACACTCCAGGCACACCTCTGACACCCAGGCACACCTGACACCCTGGTACCCTCTGTCACCCTGATATACTCTATCACCCAAGTGCACCGCTGACACCCCAGGCACACTGCTGACAGTGCCATGTACACCCCAGACACTGCCAGGTACACCCCAAACACAGGTACACCCAGACACGCCCAGGCACACCAGACACTCCAAGGCACCTCTGACACTCCCAAGTGCACCTCTGACACCCCAGGCACACCTGACACTCCCACGCACACCTCAGACACTCCCAGGTACACCTGTTGACACTCCCAGGCACACCTCCACACTCCTAGGCACACTCTCACAGTCCCAGGCACCTCCGACACTCCCCAGGTACACTCTGACACCCCAGGTACACCTCTGACACTCCCACACCACACCTCTGACACCCCCAGGTACACCCCCTGACACCCCAGGTACTCCACTCACATTCCCTGGTACACCCCGACACTCCCCAGGCACACCTCTGACACCCCAGGCACACCCTAGACACTCCCAGGCACACTTCTCACAATCCCAGGTACACCTCTGACACTCCCACGCACTCCTCTGTCACCCCGATACACGTCTAACATGAGGCACACTGCTGACACTCCCAGGCCACCTCTGATACTCCCCAGGCACACCTCTGACACCCCAGGTACACCTTGACACTCCCAGGCACACCTCTGACACTCCCAGGTGCACCTCTGAACCCCCAAGTGCACCCTGACACCCCAGGCACACCTCACACCCCCAGGCACACCTCAGACACCCCAGGTACACCTCTGACACCCCAGGCACACCTCTGACACTCACCAGGACACACCTCAGACACTCCCCAGGCACACCCCAGACTCATCCAGGCACACCCAGACACTCCCAGGCACTTCACTGACACTCCTGGCATACCTCTGACATTCCAGGTACACCTCTGACACTCCACAGGCACACCTCTGATACTCCCAGGTACACCTCTGACACTCCCAGGGCCGCCTCCGACACTCCCAGGTACAACTCCGGCACTCCCAGGTAAACCTCCGATACTCCTAGACACACCTCTGACACTGCCAGGTACACCTCTAACACCCCTAAATTCCTCTGACACTCCCTGGTACACCTCTGACACTCCAGGTACACCTCAGACACTCCCAGGTGCACCTCAGACATTCAGGTACACCTCAGACACTCCCAGGTACCTCAGACCTCCCAGGTACTTCTCTGCCACTCCCAGGCACCTCAGACACTCCCAGGTGCACCTCAGACATTCCCAGGTACACCTCAGACACTCCCAGGTACACCTCTGACACTCCCAGGCACACCTCTGACACTCCCAGGTACACCTCTGACACTCCAGGTACACCTCTGACCTCCAAGGTACACCTCTGACACTCCCAGGTACTCCACTGACATTCCTGGTACACCTCTGACACTCCCAGGTAAACGTCCGCACTCCCAGATACACCTCTGACACTCCCAGGCACACCACTGACACTCCCAGGTACCTCTCTGACACTCCCAGGTACTCCATTGACACTCCTGGTACTCCACTGACATTCCCTGGTACATCTCCCGATATTCCCAGGTACCTCCGATATTCAGGTACACCTCCGATACTCCCAGGTACACCTTTGAGACTCCCAGGTACTCCTGTGACACTCCCAGGTACATCTCTGACACTCCCAGGTATACCTCTAAAACTCCCAGGTACACCTCAGACACTGCCAGGTACACCTCTGACACTGCCAGGTACCTCCTGACAATCCCAGGTACTCCTGTGACACTCCAGGCACATCTGGCACTCCAGGTACATCGTGACACTCCCAGGTACACCTCTGACACTGCCAGGTACCTCTGACAATCCTGGTGCTCCTGCTGACACTCTCAGGTACATCTCTGAACCTCCCATGTACATCTCTGAAATTCCCAGGTACACCTCTGACCTCCCAACTACACCTCTGACACTCCTGGTACACCTCTGACACTCCAGGTTCACCTCTGACCTCCTAGGTACACCTCTGACACTCCAAGGTACACCCCTGACACTCCCAGGTACACCTCTGACACTCCCAGGTACCCCTCTCACACTCCCAGGTACTCCTCTGACACTCCCAGGTACCTCTGCGCTCCCAGGTACTCCACTGACATTCCCTGGTACACCACTGACCTCCCAGGTACACGTCCGACCTCCCAGGTACACCTCTGACAATCCCAGGTACACCTCTGACCTCCCAGGTACACCTCTGACACTCCCAGGTACTCACTGACCTCCTGGTACACCCCTGACACTCCCAGGCACACCTCTGTCCTCCCAGGTACACCTCAGACACTCCCAGGTACACCGTTGACCTCCCAGGTACACCTCCGACACTCCTAGATACACTTCTTACACTCAGGTACACCTCTGACACTCCCTGGTACACCGCTAACACTCGCAGGTGCACCGCTGACACTCCCAGGTACACCGCTGACACTGCCAGTTACACCTCAGACACTGCCAGGTACACCTCAGACACAGCCAGGTACACCTCCAGACACTCCCAGGTCACATCTCAGACCTCCAGGTGCACCTCTGACCTCCCAAGTGCACCTCTGACACTCTAGGCACACGTCTGACCTCCCAGGTACACCTCAGACACTCCCAGGTACTCCGCTGACACTCCCAGATACCTGACACTCCCAAAGGTACCTATGACATTCTCAGTACACCTCCGACACTCCCAGGTCCACTTCTTACGCTCCCAGGTACACCTCCGACACTCTCAGGTACACCTCTGACACTCCCAGGTACACCTTTGACACTCCAGGCACACCTCTGGCACTCAGGACACCTCTGACACTCCCAGGTACACCTCTGACTCTCCCAGGTACACCTCTGGCCTCCCAGGTACCTCTGACACTCCCAGGTACTCCACTGACATTCCTGGTACACCACTGACACCCCAGGTACGTCCGACACTCCCAGATACACCTCTGACCTCCCAGGTACCTCTCGCTCCCTAGGTACACTTCTGACACACCCAGGTACTCCTGTGCTCCTGGTACACCCCTGACCTCCCAGGTACCTCTGACACCCAGGTACACCCCAGACATTCCCAGGTACTTCTCACACTCCCTAGGTACACCTCTGACACTCTAGGTACACCTCTGACACTCCCAGGTACACCTCTGACACTTCCAGGTACACCTCTGACCTCCAGGAACCTTTGACACTCCCAGGTACTCACTGACATTCCCTGGTACCTCTGACACTCCCAGGTACACCGCTGACACTGCAGGTACACCTCTGACACTCCCAGGTACACCTGTGACACTCCCAGGTACACCTCTAACACTCCAGGTACACCTCTGACACTCCAGGTACACCTCTGACACTCCTAAGTACTCCACTGACATCCCTGGTACACCTCTGACACTCCCAGGTACACGTCCGACATTCCCAGATACACCTTTGACACTCCAGGTACATCTCCTGACACTCCCAGGTACACCTCTGACACTGCCAGGTACACCTCTGACAATCCCAGGTACTCCTGTGACACTCCCAGGTACACCTCTGACACTCCCAGGTACACCTCGACCTCCCAGGTACATCTCCGTGTTCCAACCTCCCGATATTCCCAGGTACACCTCTGATACTCCCAGGTACCCTTGAGACTCCCAGGTCACTCCACTGACCTCCTGGTGCCTCTGACACTCCCAGGTACTCTTCTGACACTCCTGGTTCACCTAGACTCCCAGGTACACCTCTGACACTCCCAGGTACACCTCCGATATTCCCAGGTACCTCCGATATTCCCAGACACCTCTGATACTCCCAGGTACACCTTTGAGACTCCCAGGTACTTCACTGACACTCCTGGTATACCTCTGACATTCCACCTCTGACACTCCCAGGTACACCTATTATCTTCCAGGTACACCTTCTGACACTCCCAGGTCACCTCCGACACTCCCAGGTACAACTCCGACCTCCCAGGTAAACCTCCGATACTCCTGGTCATACCTCTGACACTCCCAGATACACCTCAGACCTCCCTGGTACACCTTTGACCTCCCAGGTACACCTCTTTCCTCCCTGGTTCTCCCCTGACACTCCCAGGACACACCTCAGACACTCCCAGGTACCTCTGACACTCCCAGGTACCTCTGACACTCAAGGTACACCTCTGACACTCCCAGGTACACCTCACACAATACCAGGTACTCCTGTGACACTCCCTGGTACTTCTGACACTCCCAGGTACCTCAGACACTCCCGGTACACCTCAGACACTCCCAGGTACACCTCTGACACTCCATGTACACCTCTGACACTCCCAGATACACCTCTGACCTCCCAGCCTCCCACTGACACTCCAGGTACACCTCCGACACTCCAGGTACACCTCTGACACCCAGGCTCTCCACTGACATTCCTGTTACACCTCTGACCTCCCAGGTACACGTCCAATGCTCCCAGATACATCTGACACTCCCAGGCACATCTCTGACACTCCCAGGTACACCTCTGACCTCCCAGGTACACCTCTGACACTCCTAGGTACTCCTCTGTCACTCCCTGATATACCTCCTATCCTCCCAAGTGCACTCCCAGGTACCTGCTGACAGTGCCATGTACACCTCAGACACTGCCAGGTACACCTCAACCTACCAGGTACACCCCAGACGACGCCCAGGTACTCAGACACTCCAGGTGCACCTCTGACACTCAAGTGCCTCTGACACTCCCAGGCACACCTCTGACTCCCGTGCCTCAGACACTCCCAGGTACACGTTGACACTCCCAGGTACACCTCCGACACTCCCTAGGTACACTTCTTCCAGTCCCAGGTACACCTCCGACACTCCCAGGTACCTCACACGCTCCCAGGTACCTCTGACCTCCCACACTCCTCTGACACTCCAGTACCTTGACTCCCAGGTACACCTCTGACCTCCCAGGTACTCACCTCACATTCCTGGTACCTGACACTCCCAGGTACACCTCCTGACACTCCCAGGTACACCCCAGACACTCCCAGGTACACTTCTCACAATCCCAGGTACACCTCCTGACACTCCTCGTGCTCCTCTGTCCTCCTGATACCACGTCTAACATCCGAACCTGGCACTCCCAGGTACACCTCTGACACTCCCAGGTACAACTCCTGACACTCCCAGGTACCTTGACACTCCCAGGTACACCTCTGACACTCCCAGGTGCACCTCTGACACTCCCAAGTGCCTCTGACACTCCCAGGCACACCCTGACCTCCCAGGCCTCTGACACTCCCAGGTACCTCTGACACTCCCAGGTACACCTCTGACACTCCAGGTACACCTCTGACACTCCCAGGTGCACCTCGACTCCCAAAGTGCACCTCTGACCTCCCAGGCACTCTGACCTCCCAGGTTCAGACATCCCAGGTACACCTTGACACTCCCAGGTGCACCTCTGACACTCCCAAGTGCCTCTGACCTCCCAGGCACACCTCCCACACTCCCAGGTACACCTCGAACTCCAGGTACACCTCAACCTCCAGGTACTTCTGACACTTCCTGGTATACCTCTGACATTCCCAGGTACACGTCTGACACTCCCAGGTACACCTCTGTACTCCAGGTACCTCTGACACTCCCAGGTCACCTCCGACTCCCAGGTACTACTCCCATGCCTCCCAGGTAAACCTCCCGATACTCCTAGATACACCTCTGACACTGCCCAGGTACACCTCTAACACCCTAGGAATTCCTCTGACACTCCCTGGTACACCTCTGACACTCCCAGGTACACCTCTTTCACTCCCTGGTTCTCCCCTGACACTCCCAGGTACCTCAGACACTCCCAGGTACACCTCTCACACTCCCAGCTACACCTCTCCTACTCCAGGTACTCTGTGGCACTCCCAGTGCTCTCTCTGCCACTCCCAGGTACACCTCAGACACTCACAGGTACACCTCAATTTCCCAGGTACACCTCAGACACTCCCAGGTACCTCTGACACTCCCAGGTACACCTCTGACACTCCCAGGTGCACCTCTGACACTCCAGTACACCTCTGACACTCCCAGGTACACCTCTGACACTCCTAGGTACACCTCTGACACTCCCAGGTACTCACTGACATTCCCTGGTACACCTCTGACACTCCCAGGCCAACGTCCAACACTCCCAGATACACCTCTGACACTCCCAGGTACACCACCTGACCTCCCAGGTACACCTCTGACCTCCCAGGCACTCCATTGACACTCCCTGTACTCCACTGACATTCCCTGGTACATCTCCGATATTCCCAGGTACACCTCCGATATTCAGGTACCTCCGATACTCCCAGGTACATCTTTGAACTCCCAGGTACTCCTGTGACACTCCCAGGTACATCTCTGACACTCCCAGGTATGCCTCTAAAACTCCCATGTACCTCAGACACTGCCAGGTACACCTCTGACACTGCCAGGTACACCTCTGACAATCCCAGGTACTCCTCGGACACTCAGGCACATCTGTGACACTCCAGGTACATCTGTGACACTCCCAGGCACACCTCTGACACTGCAGGTACACCTCTGACAATCAGGTGCTCCTGTGACACTCAGGTACATCTCTGACACTCCCATGTGCATCTCTGAAATTCCAGGTACACCTCTGACACTCCAACTACACCTCTGACACTCCCTGGTACAACTCTGACACTCCAGGTTCATCCGACCTCCCTAGGTACACCTCGACCTCCAAGGTACACCTCTGACACTCCCAGGTACTGCAGCCTCCCAGGTACCTCTCACACCTCCCAGGACTCCTCCCAACTCTCCCAGGTACACCTCTGACCTCCCAGGTGCTCCACTGACATTCCCTGGTACCTCCGGCACTCCCAGGTACGTCCGACCTCCCAGGTACACCTCCTGACACTCCCAGGTACCTCTCACACTCCCAGGTACACCTCTGGCCTAGGTCCTCACTGACCTCCCTGGTACACCCCTGACACTCCCAGGCATCCGACCTCCCAGGTACACCTCCAGACACTCCCAGGTACACCTCTGGCCTCCAGGTACACCTCTGACACTCCCAGGTACTCCACTGACACTCCCTGGTACCCCTGACACTCCAGGGCACGTCCAAGCCTCCCATTGCCTTTGACACTCCCAGGTACACCTCGGCACTCCCACCTCTGACACTCCCATTACTCCACACTGCTCCTGGTACCTCCTGACACTCCCAGGCACACCTCTGACCTCCCAGGTACACCTCAGACCCTCCCAGGTACACCGTTGACACTCCCAGTACCTCCATGCTCTGAATACACTTCTTACACTCCCAGGTACCTCCTGACACTCCTGGTACACCACTTCTCCAAGTTTCGCTGACACTCCCAGGTACTCCCGCTGACACTGCCAGTTACACCTCAGACACTGCCAGGCCTTCAGACATCAGGTACACCTCAGACACTCCCAGGTATCTCAGACCTCCAAGGTGCACATCCGAGCACTCCAGTGCACCTCTGACACTCCATGGCACGTCTGCCACTCCCAGGTACACCTCAGACACTCCCAGGTACACCGTTGACACTCCCAGGTACACCTCTGACCTCCCAAGTACACCTCTGACATTCCTGAGGTACACCTCCGACCTCCCAGGTCACCTTCTTACACTCCCAGGTACACCTCCGACACTCCCAGGTACCTCTGACACTCCCAGGTACACCTCTGACACTCCCAGGTAAACCTCTGGCACTCCCAGGTACACCTCTGACACTCCCAGGTACACCTCTGACACTCCCAGGTACACCTCTGACACTCCCAGGTACACCTCTGACACTCCTAGGTACACCTCTGACACTCCCAGGTACTCCACTGACACTCCTGGTACACCCCTGACACTCCCAGGTACCTCTGACACTCCCAGGTACACCCCAGATTCCCAGGTACACTTCTTACACTCCTAGGTACACCTCCTGACACTCCTAGGTACACCTCTGACACTCCCAGGTACACCTCTGCATAGGTACACCTCTGACTCTCCCAGGAACACCTTTGACACTCCCAGGTACTCCACTGACATTCCCTGGTACACCTCTGGCCACTCCCAGGTACACCGTTGCCAGGTACCACTGACACTCCAGGTACCTGTGACCATCCCAGGTACACCTCTGACACTCAGGTACACCTCTGACACTCCCAGGTACACCTCTGACCTCCCAAGTACTCCACTGACATTCCTGTTTCTCAGCACTCCCAGGTACACGTCCGACATTCCCAGATACACCTTTGACACTCCCAGGTACATCGCCCAACCTCCCAGGTACCTCTCTGCCACTCCCAGGTACACCTCAGACACTCCCAGGTACACCTCAGACATTCCCAGGTACACCTCAGACACTCCCAGGTACACCTCTGACACTCCCAGGTACACTTCAGACACTCCCAGGTACACCTCTGACACTCCAGGTACACCTCTGACACTCCCAGGTACACCTCTGACACTCAAGGTTCACCTCCTGACACTCCCAGGTACTCCACTGACATTCCCTGGTACCTGACACTCCAGGTAAACGTCCGACACTCCCAGATACACCTCTGACCTCCCAGGTACACCACTGACACTCCCAGGTACACCTCTGACCTCCCAGGTACTCCATTGACACTCCCTGGTACTCACTGACATTCCCTGGTACCTCGATATTCAGGTACACCTCCGGTATTCCCAGGTACACCTGATACTCTCCAGGTACACCTTTGAACTCCAGGTACTCCTGTGACACTCCCAGGTACATCTCGACACTCCAAGTACACCTCCTAACACTCCCAGGTACACCTGAGACACTGCCAGGTACACCTCTGACACTGCCAGGTACACCTCTGACAATCCCAGGTACTCCTGTGACACTCCCAGGTACATCTGTGACACTCCCAGGTACCCATCTGTGACCCTCCCAGGTACACCTCTGACACTGCCAGGTACACCTGACAATCCCAGGTGCTCCTGTGACACTCTCAGGTACATCTCTGACCTCCCATAGTACATCTCTGAAATTCCCAGGTACACCTCTGACCTCAACTACACCTCTGACACTCCCTGGTACACCTCTGACACTCCCAGGTTCACCTCTGACACTCCTAGGTACCTCTGACACTCCCAGGTACACCTCCTGACCTCCCAGGTACACCTCCCAGCACTCCCAGGTACCTCTCACACTCCCAGGTACTCCTCTGACACTCCCAGGTACCTCTGACAGTCCCAGGTACTCACTGACATTCTGGTACACCACTGACACTCCCAGGTACACGTCTGACACTCCCAGGTACACCTCTGACTCCCAGGTACCTCTGACCCTCCCAGGTACACCTCTGACACTCCCAGGTGCTCCACTGACACTCCTGGTCACCCCTGACACTCCCAGGCACACCTCTGAAACTCCCAGGTACACCTCAGACACTCCCAGGTACACCGTTGACACTCCAGGTACACCTCTGACACTGCAGGTACACCTCTGACAATCCCAGGTACTCCTGTGACACTCCCAGGTACCTCTGACACTCCCAGGTACACCTCTGACACTCCCAGGTACATCTCCGATATTCCCGTACCTCCGATATTCCCAGGTACACCTCTGATACTCCCAAGGGTACACCTTTGAGACTCCCAGGTACTCCACTGACCTCCCTGGTACACCTCCCGACCTCCCAGGTACTCTTCTGACACTCCCTGGTTCACCTCTCTGAGACTCCCAGGTACACCTCTGACCTCCCAGGTACCTCCGATATTCCCAGGTACCTCCGATATTCCCAGGCACACCTCTGATATGGTACACCTTTGAGACTCCCAGGTACTTCACTGACACTCCCTGGTATACCTCTGACACTCCCAGGTACACCTCTGATCTTCCCAGGTACACCGCTGACATCCCAGGTCACCTCCCGACACTCCAGGTACAACTCCGACACTCCCAGGTAAACCTCCGATGCTCCCTGGTACACCTCTGACACTCCAGAACACCTCAGACACTCCTGGTACACCTGGCACTCCCAGGTACCTCTTTCACTCCTGGTTTCTCCCCAACCTCCCAGGTACACCTCAGACACTCCCAGGTACACTCTGACACTCCCAGGTACACCTCTGACACTCAAGGTACACCTCTGACACTCCCAGGTACCTCTGACCTCCCAAGTGCTCCACTGATTCCTGGTACACCTTTGACACTTCCAGGTACGTCCGACACTCCCAGATACACCTCTGACACTCCCAGGTACATCTCTGACACTCCCAGGTACACCTCTCTCACACTCCCAGGTTTTCCTGTGACCCCTCCTGGTACTTCTCTGACACTCCCAGGTACCTCAGACACTCCCAGGTACACCTCAGAACTCCCAGGTACCTCTGACACTCCCAGGCACACCTCTGACACTCCCAGGTACACCGCCCAGACACTGCCAGGTACACCTCGACACTCCCAGGTACACCTCTGACCTCACCAGGTACACCAGACACTCTCAGGTACACCCCAGATGCTTCCAGGTACACCCCAGACACTCCCAGGTACACTCTCTCACATTCACTGCATACCTCCGACACTCCCAGGCACCTCTGACACTCAGTACACCTCTGACATTCCAGGTACACCTCTGACCTCCCAGGTACCTCGAAACTCCCAGGTACACCTCTGGCACTCCCAGGTACTCCACTGACATTCCCTGGTACACCTCTGACACTCCCAGGAACACGTCCAACACTCCCAGATACACCTCTGACCTCCCAGGTATCTCTGACCTCCCAGGTACACCTCCTGACACTCCCAGGTACACCTCCTGACACTCCCAGGTAAACCTCCGATACTCCCAGGTACACCTCTGACACTCCCAGGTACCTCTGACCTCCTAGGCACTCCTCTGTCACTCCCTGGTACACCTCTAACACTCCCAGTGCAACCTCCCAGGTACACAGCTGACCTCCCAAGTACACCTCTGACATTCAGGTACACCTCCGGCACTCCCAGGTACACTTCTTACACTCCCAGGTACACCTCAAACTCTCAGGAACACCTCCTGACCTCCCAGGTACACCCTGGACACTCCCAGGTATACTTCTCCACACTCCCAGGTACACCTCCGACACTCCCAGGTACCTCTGACCTCCCAGATGCATCTCTGACACTCCCAGGTTGCACCTCTGAGCACTCCCAGGTACACCTCTGACACTCCCAGGTACACCTCCAGTCTCCCAGGTACACCTCCTGGCCTCCTAAGGTATTCATCTGACACTCCTGGGTACATCTCCTGACACTCCCAGGTGCATCGCTGACACTCCCAGTACACCGCTGACCTCCCAGGTACACCGCTGATGCCTGGCAGATTACACCTCCGACCTCCCAGATGCACACCTGCGACACTCCCCAGGCACACCTCTGACATTCCCAGGTACACCTCTGACACTCAAGTACACCTCTGACACTCCCAGATTACCTCCGAGCACTCCCAGGTACACCTCCGACACTCCCAGGTGCACTTCTCACACTCAGGTACACCTCCCGACACTCCCAGGCACAACTCCGACACTCCCAGATGAGCCTCCCACGATACTCCTAGGTACAGCCTCTGACACTCCCAGGTACACCTCTGAGGCCTCCTAGGTGTTCCTCTGACACTCCCTGGTGACATATCTCTGACACTCCCAGGTACACCTCAGACTGCTCCCTGGTAAGCCTCTGACCTCCCAGATGCACCCTCTTTCCTCCCTGGTTTTCCGTCGCGACTCCCAGGTACACTTCAGACACTCCCAGGTACACCTCAGACACTCAGAGTACACCTCTGACAGTCCCAGGTACACCTCAATAGCAGGCCTCCTAGGTACACCTCTGACACTCCCATGCCTGCCTCCCAGGTACTCCTGTGACACTCCTTGTTACTTCTCCCTGAGCACTCCCCAAGAGTACACCTCAGGCACTCCCAGGTGCACCTCAGACAGCTCCCAGGTACACCTCAGACACTCCCAGAGCACACCTCTGACACTCCCAGGTGCCACCACGCCCCGAGCACTGCCAAGTACACCTCTGACCTCCATGTACACACCTCCGACTCCCAGGTACACCTCTGACACTCCCAGGTACTCCACTGACACTCCCTCGTACACCCTGACACTCCCCAGGTGCACCTCCGACCTCCCAGGTGCACCTCTGACCTCCAAGGTTCTCACTGACATTCCCTGGTACCTCTGACCTCCCAGATTACGTCCAACCTCCCAGATACACCTCACAGCACTCCCAGGTGCATCTCTGATGCTCCCAGGTACACCTCTGACATTCCCAGGTACACCTCTGACACTCCCAGGTACACCTCCGATGCTCCCAGGTACACCTCTGAGCACTCCCAGGTACACCACCTGACACTCAGGTACTCCTCCTGTCACTCCCTGATACACCTCTAACACTCCCCAGGTGCAGCAGTGAAACTCCCAGAAACACACGCTGACAGTGCCAGGTACACCTCAGACACTTCCAGGTTACACACCTCCAGACACTTGCCAGGTACGCAGCCAGACATTCCCAGGTACACCTCAGACACTCCAGGTGCACCTCTGACAATCCCAAGTACACCCCTCTGACCTCCCAGGTACACCTCCGACACTCCCAGTGCACCTCCGACCTCCCAGTGCCTTCTTACACTCCACATACACCTCCGACACTCCCAGGTACACCTCCTGACACTCCCAGGTGCACCTCTGACAATCCAGGTACACCTCTGACACTCCAGGTACACCTCTGACACTCAGGTACTCCACTGACATTCCTGTTACACCCTGTCACTCCCAGGTACACAGCATCTGACACTCCCAGGTACGCAGAGACACTCCAGGTGCACTTCTCACACTCCCAAGTACACCTCTGAGCCTCCCTAGGTGCTCTCTGTCACTCCTGATGCAGTCAGCCTCCCAGTGCACCACTGAGCCTCCCAGGTAAACCGCTGACACTGCCAGGTACACCCAGACACTGGCAGGTACGTCGAACACCGCCAGGTACACCTCCAGACACACCCAGGTACACCACAGTCACTCCAGGTGCAGGCCTCCCAAGTGCACCTCTGACACTCTGAGCACACCTCTGTTACTTCAGGCACCTCAGACACTCCCAGGCACACCTCTGACACTCCAGGTACACCTCCGACACTCCCCAGGTGCATATCCAGGCCTCCCAGGTACACTTTTACACTCCCAGGTGCATCTCAGACACTCCCAGGTACCTCTGGCCCCACTAACAGGTACCTCTGACCTCCCATGCACCTCGACACTCCCAGTGCATCTCTGACCTCCCAGTGCTCATTTGAGCCTCCCTGGTACAGCCACAGCCTCCCAGGTGCACCTCTCTGACCTCCCAGGGTGCACCTCTGAGGCACTCACCAGGTGAGCCTCAACCCAGACACTCCCAGGTGCACCCCATGCACTCCCAGATACACCCCAGACCTCCCAGGTACACTTCCTCACACTCATAAAATTACACACCTCCGACACTCCCAGGTACCTCTGACACTCCCAGGTGCACCTCTCACACTCCCAGATTGCTCCCGCCATTCACCAGTGCCTCTGACATTCCCAGGTACGTCCAACACTCCCAGATACACATCTGACACTCCCAGGTACACCTCACACCTCCCAGGTGCCTCTCACACTCCCAGGTGCACCTCTGACCTCCCAGGTGCTCCACTGACATTCCTGGGTACACCTCTGACCTCAGTACATGTCCAGCCTCCTAGATACATCTCTGACACTCCCAGATTTGCACCTCTGACACTCCCAGGTACCTCACAGGGCCTCCGATGCTCCCAAGGTGGAAACCTCTGACCTCCTAGGTTGTTCACTCTGACCTCCCTGGTGCATCTCTGACACTCCCAGATTGCACCTTGACCTCCCAGGTACACCGCTGACGCCAAATTACACCTCAGACGCCAGGTGCACCTCCAGACACTGCCAGTGCACCTCAGACACTCCCCAGGTACACCTCCAGACACTCCAAAGGGGTGCACCCTCTGACACTGTGAGTTCTCACTGACATTCCCTGGTACCTCTGGCCTCCCAGGTACACGTCAACACTCCCAGATACACCTCTGGCCAGGTGCACCGCTGACACTCCCAGGTACACCGCTGACAGCCAGGTACACCTCCAGACACTGCTAAGGTACACCTCAGACACTGCCAGGTATAGCCTCAGACACTCCCAGATTGCACCTCAGACACTCCAAGGTGCCTCTGGCCTCCCAAGTGCACCTCCTGACACTCCAGGCACACCTCTGACACTCCAGGTACACCTCAGACACTCCCAGGTACACCGCCTGACACTCCCAGACACCTCTGACACTCTCAGAAGTACACCTCTGGCCTCCCAGGTACACCTCCGACACTCCAGTTGCCTCCGACACTCCCAGGTACACTTCTTACACTCCCAGGTACACCTCCGGCCTCCAGGTACACCTCCTGACCTCCCAGGTACACTTCTCACACTCCCAGGTACTCCACTGACATTCCTGGTACACCCTGACACTCCCAGCAGGTATACCTCCTGACACTCCCAGGTACCCCAGACACTCTCCCAGGGTGCATACTCTCACACTCCCAGGTACACCTCCTGACCTCCTGGGCCTCTGTCACTCCTGATGCCGTCTAACTCTCCCAGGTACACCATGACCTCCCCAGGTTACACCGCTGACTGCTGCCAGGTGCACCTCAGACACTGCCAGGTACACCTCAGACACTGCCAGGTGCACTCAGACACTCCCAGGTACATCTCAGTCACTCCAAGGTGCACCTCAGCTCCCAAGTGCACCTCCCTGACTCTCAGGCACATCTCTGACCTCCCAGGTACATGTAGACACTCTCAGGTACCGCCCGGCCTCCCAGGTGAACACTCCCCCCAGATACACCCAGACACTCCCAGGTGCACTTCTCACACTCGCAAAAGTACACCTCCGACACTCCCAGGTGCACCTCTCAGCTCCCAGGTACACCTCTCACACACTCCCAGGTACACCTCTCACACTCCCAGGTACTCACTGATATTCCTGGTGCACCTCTGACCTCCCAGGTACGTCCAACACTCCCAGATACATCTCTGACACTCCCAGGTACACCTCTGACACTCCCAGGTGCACCTCTGGCCTCCCAGGTGCACCTCCGATACTCCCAGATTGCACCTCTGACACTCCTAGGTATTCCTCCTGACCTCCCTGGAACACCTCTGGCTCAGATGCACCCTCACACACCTCCTGGAACACCTCTGGCCTCCCAGGTACCTCTATGAGCCTCAGGTACACTTCTCACCTCCCCAGGTACACCTCCCCTGACACTCCTAGGTGCTCCTCTGTCACTCCCTGATACACGTCCTAACCTCCCAGGTACCACTGACACTCACCAGGTAAACCATGACCTCCCAGGTATCGACACTCCCCAGGTAAACCTCCGATGCCTAGGTACACCTCTGACCTCAGGTACACCTCTGACACTCCCTAGGTATTCCTCGGCCTCCTGGTACACCTCAGGCCTGCCAGTACACCTCAGACACACTCCCAGGTACACCTCAGACACTCCAGGTGCACCTCCTGACACTCCAGGCACACCTCTGACACTCCCAGGTGCACCAGACATCACAGGTGTCACTCCTGACACTCCCAGGTGCACCCAGACCTCCCAGGTGCCTCCTCCCACACTCCAGGTGCACACCTCCTGACACTCCCTAGGTACTCCTGTCACTCCTGATGCACGTCTAACTCTCCCAGGTGCACCGCTGGCCTCCCAGGTACAGCGCTGACACTGCCAGGTACACCAGACACTGCCAAGGTACACCTCAGACACTGCCAGGTTACACCTCCAGACACTCCAGGTACATCTCAGTCACTCAGGTGCACCTCTGGCTCCCAAGTGCACCTCCCCGACTCTCCCAGGCACATCTCTGACACTCCCAGGTACACCTTAGACACTCTCCAGGTACACCGCTGGCCTCCCAGGTACACCGCAGACCTCCCAGATACACCCAGACACTCCCAGGTACACTTCTCACACTCACCAAGTGCACCTCCATTTTCCCAGGTACACCTCCTGACCTCCCCAGGTGCACCTCCTGCTCCCAAGGTACACCTCTCACACTCCCAAGATTACTCCACTGATATTCCACACCTCTGACCTCCCAGATTGCGATCCCAACACTCCCAGATACATCTCTGAGCCTCCAGGTACACCTCTGACACTCCCAGGGTACACCTCCTGACACTGCCAGGCTGCCTCCAGTACTCCCAGGTACACCTCAGGCACTCCTAGGTATTCCTCTGACACTCCCTGGAACACCTCCTGACACTCCCTGAGCCTCCACCTCCCTGGAACACCTCTGATACTCCCAGGTACACCTCCCTCCCAGGAACACTTCTCCACCTCCCAGGTGCACCTCGGCCTCCTAGGTACTCCTCTGTCCTCCCTGATGCAGATCTAACCTCAGTACACCATGACACTCGCAGGTAAACCGCTGACACTCCCAGGTACAATGGGCACTCCCAGATGAGCCTCCGTGCCTCCTGGGTGCACCTCTGACCTCCCAGGTGCACCTCTGGCCTCCTAGGTATTCCTCTGACACTCCTGGTACACCTCAGACACTGCCAGCACACCTCAGACACTCCCAGGTGCACCTCAGACACTCCAGTGCCTCAGGCCTCCAGGCACACCTCTGACACTCCCAGGTACACCTCAGACACTCCCAGGTACACCGCTGGCCTCCCAGGTACACCTCTGACACTCTGCAGTACACCTCTGACACTCCCAGGTACACTTCTCATACTCCCAGGTACACCCCTCGGCTCCTAGGTACTCCTCTGTCCTCCCTGATACACGTCTAACACTCCCAGGTACACCATGACTCGCAGGTAAACCATGACCTCCCAGGTACAACTCCGACACTCAGTGCACCTCCAGCCTCCCCAGTACGCTATTACACTCCCCAGTACACCTCAAACGCACTCCCCAGGTACACCTCTGACCCTCCCAGGTGCCTTCTCACCTCCCAGGGTACTCCACAGCTTTCCACTTGTACACCCTGAGCCTCCCAGATACCTCTGACCTCCCAGGTACACCCAAAACTCAGGTACACTTCTCACCTCCCAGGTACACCTCTGACACTCCTAGGTGCTCCCTCTGTCACTCCTGATGCGTAATCCTAACCTCCCAGGTACACCGCTGACACTCCCAGGCGACCGCTGACACTGCCCAGGTACACCTCAGACACTGCCAAGTGCACCTCGAAAGACACTGCCAGGTACACCTCAGACACTCCCAGGTACATCTCCAGTCCCTCCAGGTGCACCTCCTGACACCCCAAGTGCACCTGTGACTCTCCCAGGCACATCTGACACTCCCAGGTACACCTCCAGACACTCCCCAGATTACACCGCTGACCTCCCAGGTGCCTCCAGACACTCCCTGGTGCACCTCCTGACCTCCCAGGTACACCTCATTTTCCTGGTTCTCCCGTGCGACTCCCAGGTACACCTCCAGACACTCCAGGTGCACCTCCAGACACTCCCAGGTGCACCTCTGACAGTCCCAGGTGCACATCAGGCACTCCTGGGTTGCCCACCTCTGGCCTCCCAGGTGCACCTCTTACACTCCCAGGTGCACCTCAGACACTCCCAGGTACACTAGAACTTTGCCCAGGCCTCTGACACTGCCAGGAGTACCTCTGACCTCCGCCAGCCTCCCGACACTCCCAGGTGCACCTCTGACCTCCCAGGGTACTCCACTGACACTCCCTGGTACAACCCCTGACACTCCAAGGTACACCTCAGCCTCCCAGGTACACCTCCGACACTCACCAGGTACACCTCAGACACTCCCAGGTACACCCCAGACCTCCCTAGATACACCCAGACCTCCCAGGTACACTTCACCACACTCGCAAATTACACCTTCGACCTCCCCAGGTGCACCTCTCACCTCCCAGGTACACCTCTCACACTCAGGTACACCTCCTGAGCCTCCACACAGGTGCTCCACTGACAGGTCCCTGGGCGCACCTCTGACACTCCCAGGTGCGATCCAGCACTCCCCAGATACATCTCCTGGCCTCCCAGGCACACCTCTGAGCCTCCCCAGGGTGCACCTCCATTCTCCCAGGCCTCTGACACTTCTAGGTGTCCTCTGGCCTCCCTGGTACATCTCTGGCCTCCCAGGTGCACCGCTGACCTCCATGTACACCGCTGACACTGCCAAGTACACCTCAGACACTTTCCGCCAGGTACACGCCTCAGACTTGCTGCCAGGTACCTCAGACACTCCCAGGTACACAGACACTCCAAGGTGCACCTCTGACACTCCCAAGTGCACCTCCTGGCCTCCCAGACTTTTATCTGACCTCCCCAGGTGCACCTCAAGGCCACCCAGATTACACCGCCCCAGCCTCCCAGGTACACCTCTGAGCTCTCCCAAATTACACCTCCTGACCTCCTAGGTACACCTCCCACCTCCCAGATTACACCTCCGACACTCCCAGGTGCCTTCTCACACTCCCAGGTACACCTTCGACACTCCCAGGTACAAGCTCCGACACTCCCAGGTCAAGCCTCCGATGCTCCTAGGTACACCTCTGACACTCCCAGGTACACCTCTGACACTTCTAGGTATTCCTCTGACTCCTAGTGCATCTCTGGCCTCCCAGGTACACCTCACTCCTGGGAACCTCTGGCCTCCCAGGTGCACCTCACACACCTCCTGGAACCTCTGACCTCCCAGGTGCACCTCTGGCCTCCAGGTGCACTTCTCACACTCCCAGGTACCCCTCTGACACTCCTAGGTGCTCCTCTGTCACTCCTGATGCACGTCTAGCACTCCCAGATTACACCGCTGACACTCCCAGATGAGCCGCTGACCTCCCCTGGGGTACAACTCCGACACTCCCCAGGTAGGCCTCCGATACTCCTAGGTACACACCTCTGAAGCCTCCCAGGTACCTCTGACACTCCTAGGTATTCCTCTGACACTCCCTGGTACATCCTCTGACCTCCCAGGTACACCTCACACACTCCTGGAACACGCCCTTCGGCTCCCAGGTGCCTCCACCTCAGGTGCACCTCCGGCCTCCCCAGGTACACCTCTGACACTCCCAGGTGCGGCACTCCCAGTGCCTCTGACACTCAGGTCCCACCTTTGGCCTCCCAGATATTCCACTGACATTACCTGGTACCTCCTGACACTCCCAGGTACTCCACTGACACTCCTGTCCACCTGGCCTCCCAGGTACACCTCCTGAGCCTCCCAGGTACACTGAGCACTCCACAGGTGCAGCCTACTCACACTCCCAGGTGCACCTCAAACCTCCCAGGTGCCACCCCAGACCTCCCAAGTGCACTTCACACTCCCAGGTGCACCTCGACACTCAGGTACACCTCTGACACTCCCAGGTACACCATGACCTCCCCAGTTACACCATTGACACTCCCAAGGCCTCCTGGCCTCCCAGGTACACCTCCGACACTCCTAAGGTACACCTCCTGGCCTCCAGGTGCATCTCTGACACTCCCAGGTACTCCACTGACCTCCCTGGTATACCCTGACACTCCCAGGTACACCTCTGACACTCCAGGTACACCCCAGACACTCCCAGGTACACTTCTCACACTCCCAGTACACCTCCGACACTCCCAGGTACACCTCCTGACACTCCCAGGTACACCTCTGTCCTCCCCAGGTACACCTCTGAGCATTCCCAGGTACACCTCTGACCTCCCGGTACCTCTGACCTCCCAGGTGCATCCATGGCCTCCAGGTGCTCAGGCCTCCCTGGTATGCCCTGAGCCTCCAGGTGCACCTCCTGACCCCTCCCAGGTACACCCCAGACCTCCCAGATTGCACTTCTCACCTCCCAGTTACACCTCCGACACTCCCAGGTACACCTCTGACACTCCCAAGGTACACCTCTGACACTCCCAGGTACACCTCTGAGCCTCCCCAGGTACACCTACTGCCAGGCCTCCCAGGTATTCCACTGAGCATTACCTGGTACACCTCCTGACACTCCACGTACACCGCGCTGACGCAATTACACCTCCGACATTCCAAGACACGCCGACCTCCCAGGTACAGTTCTCACACTCCCAGGCACACCTCCGACACTCCCAGGTACATCTCTGATGCTCCAGGTACACCTCTGACACTGCCAGGTACACCTCTGACACTCAGGTGCACCCGATATTCCCAGGTACACCTCCGTCTCCCAGGCCACACCTTTGAGACTCCCAGGTACTCCACTGACCTCCTGAGACCTGCGTTCTGAGCACTTGTGGTGCACCCTGGTGTGTGGCACTCAGGTTGTTCCCAGGTTCTGCCTCTGGCCTCCCAGGTGCCCTTCCGATGCTCAAGGAACAACTCCGATACTCCCAGGTACACACCTCTGACCTCCCCAGGTACGCCTCTGACGCTCTTTGGTTCACCTCTGGGAGCTCCCGGTACACCTCCTGACACGCCCTGGTACATCTCCGATATTCCCAGGTACACCTCCGATATTCCCAGGTACACCTCCTGACACTCCCAGGTACACCTCTGATACTCCCAGGTACACCTCTGACACTCCCAGGTACACCTCCGATACTCCCAGATACACCTTCGATACTCCCAGGTACACCTCTGACACTCCCAGGTAGCACTCACTGACACTCCTGGTACACCCTGACACTCCCCAGTGCACCTCCGACTCTACCAGGTACCTCTGACCTCCCAGGATTTCTCCACTGACATTCCCTGGTACACCTCCCCAGAAGGCCTCCCAGGTGCACCTCAACACTCCCAGATACACCTCTGACCTCCCAGGGTCATCTGACCTCCCAGGTACACCTCTGACCTCCCAGATTACACCTCTGACATTCCCAGGTACACCTCCGATACTCCCAGGTACACCTCTGGCCTCCCAGGTGCACCTCTGAGCCTCCTAGGTGCTCCTCATGACTCCCCTGATACACCCCTCTAACACTCCCAGGTGCACCGCTGACCCTCCCAGATACACCGCTGACACTGCCAGGTACACCTCAGACACTGCCAAATTACACCTCAGACACTGCCAGGTACACCTCAGACACACCCAGGTACGCAGCCGACCTCCAAAGGTGTACCTATGTCCCAAGTGCACCTCTGACCTCCCAGCCACACCT
>NW_024737334.1:0-11604 GCF_018991925.1 Homarus americanus
CGATGACTTATTGTGTGTAGCCATGGTTAGTACTCTAACACGATGACTTATTGTGTGTAGCCATGGTAAGTAGTCTAACACGACGACTTATTGTGTGTAGCCATGGTAAGTACTCTAACACGATGACTTACTGTGTGTAGCCATGGTAAGTACTCTAACACGATGACTTATTGTGTGTAGCCATGGTAAGTACTCTAACACGATGACTTATTGATGACTGATGACTTATTGTGTGTAGCCATGGTAAGTACTCTAACACGATGACTTATTGTGTGTAGCCATGGTAAGTACTGTAACACGATGACTTATGTGTGTAGCCATGGTAAGTGCTCTAACACGATGACTTATTGTGTGTAGCCATGGTAAGTACTCTAACACGATGACTATTGTGTGTAGCCATGGTAAGTACTCTAACACGATGACTTATTGTGTGTAGCCATGGTAAGTACTCTAACACGATGACTTACTGTGTGTAGCCATGGTAAGTACTGTAACTCCTCAGTGTTTATGTTGGTTGATCTCAAACTTATTTACCTTGAAGACTAATGTAAGAATTAATTTGCATATTTATCCTAACATGTGTCTTAATCAGAAAAAAACTATAATTATTTAGAGACTTTGTGTTGGACTACCTGTTAGACATTTGATAACTCTGACCATACATCAAAAAACTACTTTTTCAGCTTAGCACCTAAACTCATTGCATGTTGTTCCCCACTTAACCCAACATCACAGAACGGCAGATATACAGTAATTATTGTTTTTGATATTTTGAAAACATAGAAATTGAGAATTATTTGATATATATGGAGTTAATAATTCTATATCTTAGACTACAGAAGAAAATATTTTAAATTTTCCATAAAAAAATATCAACTAATACAAATGAACTGTAGCTCGATTCTATAGTATATATTCTTGGCTTTGTATGATCTACACGAGTAATTGACGAGATAAAATGACGGAAGTTTACTAGGAAGAATTAGTGGCTGATTTAGGGCGGATGATAAGGAAAAGAGAATGAATGACGATGATACCGAGGATGATGAAGACCAGGAGGAGAGGAAAATAGCAACACGGACAAGTTAACAAAGATAAATATGTTTCTTTTTTGCCTTTAAATACCTGCCACGTAATATATATCAAGACACATACAATGTCTGTCATGTGACCAGTAAAATCTGTGTTGAGTCACGCAATGTCTGTCACGTGACCAGTAAAATCTGTCAAGAGTCATACAATGTCTGTCACGTAACCAGTAATATCTGTCAAATGTCATGCAATATCTGTCAAGGGGAGCTTAAAGTTTACTCGAAAGGACAACTTTGTTTAGGTAAGGTACAGTCTCACCCAAAAGTTCGTTAACTCTCCCAGCCAGCTATTGCGGCACTGCCTGCTTCAGATGTTTGAAACTGTCTCAGTACCAACCAGAATCTAACGGTTCGAAGTAACAGACTCAAGTTCATACATTTGAAGCAGGCAGTGCAGCAATAGCTGGCTGGGAGAGTTAACGAACTTTTAGGTGAGAGTGTACCACGACGAATATTGGAGAGTTTACAGACAACAAGGAAGATGGTGGCAATGAAAGTGAAAACGAAAATAAAGATCACGGATAAATTAATAAAAAATACTAGATACCGTAGATTAATTTTGTTTCTACAACACGGTAATATTTTGACAATTCATTTACTTTTTGACATTTTACCATCGTTCTTTATAAGTTACGCTGCTACATTATTTCTTCCGGGAGTTTTGTTATTGTTGAAGGATCTTGTGGTCTCCTTCACCTCAGATACAGTTGGTATTGTGGCCTGTACTTCCACCTGGTACAGTGGCTGGTGCATTTTGTGACATGTGGCAAATCTGAGTTTGTTTACATCGTATTAAAGCTCCCAGAATGGCCCTAAGGGACCTCGCAATAGTAGCCAGATTAGGATGCTAGATAAACATTCCACAGAGTTGCTACATCTACACAAAATGCAATTCTGGTGTTTTCCTTTCTGGTCGTGTTGGTGAGGAATATAACTATAAGTGACGGAGATGGACGACCTACAGTGGCCAGCGAGCGTCTCATACAACACCCATTTTCTATACAGTATACGATGATAGGGGGAAATATAAAAATAAATTATATGCAGGTTTAAACGTTATAAACTACAGCAATGTTATATTTCACTCTAAAAACAAATTTTAAAAAAATTTACCGATTATATGAGAAAGTCTACTGTCGCTGCAACCCAGATTTCACTAACTGAACTTGTTATGTAAATTGTCTCTCGTGTGTGTGTGTGTGTGTGTGTGTGTGTGTGTGTGTGTGTGTGTGTGTGTGTGTGTGTGCATGGTAAATCCAATCTGTAAACATAATAATAATAATAATAATAATAATAATAATAATAATAATAATAATAATAATAATAACTGTCATATTAGATTTTTTAAGATGCCAAGTGGCGGACATTATGCAAATAGCCTTGTGGTAAACTTTCTTGTAGAGCCGAGGACGAACTCCTAGGACGGTGGGAAGGACTCCGCTGTATTTTCTTCTAATATAATACGACTATCATCACATTTGTCTACCACACTGTAGAGTCCCAGAAAATGTAAAAACAAAAGAAGTGCCAAGACAAGATAATGTGGAGACGAAGTATATTTTAGTAACTCTTGGTTGTATCCCCGACCAAAGGGAATTCAAGTGAAAAGAAGAAACCAACAAAAATGTGTCACAGATAATTGTACTGAAGCAACAACAACATGGAGAGAGAAGCTGAAGTATCACAGTAGAATACATTAAACAGTTGCCAGTGACAGAAACAAAGAGACTATGTACAGATTCTCTAAACAAATGGTCATTCAGAATAATCAAAAGGGAGAAACAAGTAAATGAAGAAACACGAAACATGAATATTGATGAGAAGAAAATATTTAACGGTGAAAAATGGCCTGAGGAGAACTGATGAACACTCGTTATTGTCTTCAGAGGAAACCCGAAGACAACGTGAAGATGACGAGTCACACAAAATAAACAATAAAAAGAAATCATTTATTAGATTAATTTCCGAAACTGGAGAGAAAACTATTTTCAAAATGATGCAGAAGGAAGACGATGCATTTCACAAACGAAAAATATTACACAAGTTTATACCAAAGGCAATAAAGGTGATCACCAGTTCGTTGTTGAACTCCACAAAAGCAATCAGTGAGAAAATATTTTGGAATGTCAATGGGAGCGACTATGATATTTTCGTGTATTTTGTGCAGTACAATTCAGAATGTTTCATCTGAACTTTTTACATCGCTACAGGACATAAATGAGTGACGTATCGCTCACATAAAATAATTCATGCATTTTGATATGCTGTATATTAACACCAACAATTTATAATGGGGTGCGGTAGCTTGGTGGATACCGTACTCTCTTTTTTCCTAAGAGTCGCTGGTTCTTGCCAAGGAGGATCTCCAATGCACTCTCTTGTAAATGTGTAAGTAACCATCCTTACAGTTGGGGAAGTGAAGACAGTTGGGTTCAGTATCGTTGCACAACTTCCTGGTATACAGTGGTCCGTACAGTCAACTATTGCCTGACACACAACAACCTCTACAGTAATACACACTCATTGCTTCACTAACACGTTGACACATATAGGGGGAGCCAAAACTTGGTAAAAACCTAAAGGTGTTTTGCGAGTAAACAACAAACGACATTTTTAAAATATGATAATCAACCACAACTATACACACGTCAACATGACATCTGATAACAGTTGAACCCCACTTGAAAGTTGCTGTTGAACATTAAGATAAACACACATGAATACAACTGATAATAAACCAAATCATGAGTCACTCTTTAAAAGATTTATAATCATAGTAAGTCACTATTAAATGGGTATTATTTAAAGCCAGCAACTATTTATTTCCTTTGATTCATAAGTAGTTCTGAGTTAACACTTAAGAACATTTCCCCCTTCCATATTGTGTGTCGTAGTACCGGTGTTTCAAGATCTTGTTTAGCCCATCAAGATTCACGTGACAACTTTATGAAAGGTTAAGTCTTTGTTGTCTACCATGACAAGACAGTAAGATACCTGTACACTTGGTCATTTAACTCCTTCACTACGGGGACACCACTTATATGTTACTTAGATAATGTCATACGGTTTTGTTCAGCAGAGAGAGACAAGGGGTTACTATACACTCTCTGGCCAGATACGTTCACCCACTAGTAATAAAGATAAATTCCATACGTCTTCGTGGAGCTAAAATTTATCTGTTATATATTAAAGCCTTGATATAATGTATTTCCTTTCCTTCCTTTTCCTCATTTCATCTTCCCTTTAGTCTTTCTTTCTCCACCTTCATGTTCTTATACGTCCTCCTCTCTCACTTCTCTTTCCTTTCTCACTTCAGTCACTTTCCCAATACATCCTTCCCTAACCTTCAACCCCGTACGTCCATTTTCTTTATTTCCTGTTCCTTCCTCCCCTTATATCCGCTTCCTTCTTCTCTTTTCATTCTCTTCCCTCCCCTTTCCTTCCCACCTCTTATCTCCCTTTAGTCTCCTCTGCTTTCTCCTCTTCTATATTTTCCCATTTCTTCCTTTCTTGTACTGTTATTCTGATAATTTATATACTAACATAATAATCTACCTGTACGTTCACCAAAATACAGTCTATTACCACCTCTATGTTTCTCTGTTATTTTTAGCCATTGATACTTCCATAATTGTATTCAATACATAAGACACAGCAGAATATTCCTTTGTTAAGTCAACGTTAAATGATAGAAAACATGTTACAGTTATTTTTATGGTAAACTTTAAGTGGTTTTCGTCTCTCGCTTGTGATTGGACCTGATACCGTTGACAGTAGCGGCTCCCCAAACATCCCGGCATTAGTGGTCGCCCCAAATATCCCGTCGTGTAATATCCTGAAATGATTTATAATTAACAGCAAGAGGAATAATTCATCGTCTTCAGAGTTGTGTTTACCTGGTCATTGCTATGTACCGCAATATACGACTTAATATGGCAACACGCAGTTACCTAATACATCAAGAAGAAGAAGAAGTAGTGACTTAAGATGCTGACGCGCAGTGACCTAATATGCCGCACAGTGCTATTCACTATTTTTTGCAAGGGAGCCACTTTGACACAACGCATTCATTGAGAGAGCCGCATCTACCGTAAATTAGCGTAATACATTATTAAGAGACACTGCTTGTTGTAGCCTTTACATATACAATAATAAGTGTTCTTTTTTCGAGAGCCGCAAATTAATTCGTCGTGAGCCGCGCAATGAGTACCACTGTATGGTAACCCGCGGTGACCTGATATGGCAACAATAACGCAGTAAGCATATCTCACGGGGTTCGTGGAACAACGGGAGAGGCGAGAGGACTTTTACGGGTGACTGTACTGTACATGTCTAAAAGACAGTGTTTACCTCCACTCCTTACAACACATCTGTGGGGGACCACAGGACAACATATGCGTGTCAGTATGTGATAAGACCCAAGGCATAAATTCTTCTATTAAAGTCTAGGGTAAACAAATTATAGTATTGAAAGGTAATTTTGGAACTCTGCAGCAAAACTTGTTATTCATTGGCAGTCAATAATGAAGGCTATGAGAGGTAGAGACGTGTGTATTTACTACTAGTTACCGATAGGTGTGTGGTATTAGGAAGAAATATATCAAAGCTGAACCACTATGTGATACACACTCGTTAACCAATGTGGACCACCAAGGTAATTTCTGTCGTATTTTTTTCTCACACGCTGCGGCTGTTGCTGCTCTATAAAACGATGAAATTGGGACACTGAACCTTAGGGGATCAATTTATGGGAAAATTACGTAAATGAGATAAAATCTTTTGCGACTTACTTCAGAAAATGAACTTTGGTGTTATTTTATATCACTTTTGTTAGAGTTCGTAGAGGAAATCTGGGACGTTTAACACCTGAGTCACGGTTTTTATAGTAGCATTAAGTTAAGGTGTAACTTACTATTACCCCAGTACACACACACACACACACACACACACACACACACACACACTACCACTATTTTGCTGTCAGTCGGAAACGAGTATGACGATCATCCAGCAATGATACAATGATATGAGGTATTAGGGATGTCACCTAGGTTAAGGAGTTTTGAGGTGACTAAAGAGGCCGATACGGGACTGGTACCGTCATTCACATTCGTTGCACACGTGGAGGGCTCCATCTACTGCGGGAGGGGTGGTGGCAGCATCTTTCCGGCGTTGGCGCTTGTCTGCCTCGGTTTCCAGTCGGGCTAACTCGAAAGTATTGACACTTTCTCGTGTGGTGCTCCTCCAAGCGTTACGATGTGGAGTAATCGAAACCCAGGTGAGGGGGTCGATTTGGTACTTTTTTCAGGTTTGTGTTAAAACTATCCTTATACCTTTTCAATTGCCCGCCGGCATTACGTTTACTATTCGTTAGGTGACAGTAAAGTAGCTGCTTTGGCAGTCTACCGTCCTCCATGCGGGTAATATGGCCAGTCCAACGTAGTGGTTCATGAATAATGGTAGCCTCGATGCTCCTACCGCTGGTGTCAGCAAGAATACTGGCATTTGTTCTTTTGTCTTCCCAGCGAACTCGGATAGAACGTAGACTACGTTGGTGAAAGTTTTCAAGTACCTTGAGGTGCCTCCTGTATGTGACCCATGTCTCACTGCCATAAAGTAGGGTGGGGAGGACCACTAATCAATAAACGTGCAGCTTTGTAGATAATTTCAGCTCTCTAAAGCTGAAGACACGATTTCGAAGTCTGCCAAAGGCTTGAGATGCACATCTGATCCGATGCTGAATCTCTTCATCGATGTCTGCGGTGATAGACAAGTGGCAGCCGAGATACCGAAAGCGGGCAACATTAGAGAGGGTAGTACCGTTAAGCTGGATGGATGGTGGAGGTTTGTCTGAACCAGAGGCTGGTTGAAATAGAATCCGAATTTTACGTACATTCGCCTCAAGGCCGAAGTGTGCATACGCGTCTACGTAGGTGTTCAGGATCTCCTGTAGGTTGTGTTCAGTGTGAGTGACAAGGGTGAGATGGTCTGCATACTGAAGTTCAGTAATGGAAGCTGCCGACACCTTTGTTCTTGCCTGAAGTCCTCTTATGTTGAAAAGACCCCCTTCACGCAGTACTCGATATTCACCCCGCTGGCTAAATTGATACTGGCACGAGTAAGGAAGGCAACCAAGAAGATGGAAAAGAGAGTTGGTGCTAATACACACCCTTGTTTAACCCCTGTTTTGATGAGGAAGAGCTCTGACTGGGTGTCGTTGTGCAAAACACTCCCGTTCATGCCATCGTGGAGATGCCTCACAATGACGATGAATTTTGGTGGACAGCCAAACCGGCTGAGGATCCACCAGAGGGCTACCCTGTTGACAGAATCGAAGGCCTTGGTTAGGTCGATGAAAGCCATGTACAGGTCACAGCGCTATTCTCAGCACTTTTCCTGTATCTGGCGGGCAGCAAAGATCATGCCAGTGGTGCCACATGATGGTCTAAAACCACATTGAGATTCAGGGAGGAAGTTTTCCGCCTCAGGAAGAAGTTTGTTTAGGAGAACTCGGGAGATAATCTTACTAGCTGCGAAGAGCAGCGAGATCCCACGGTAGTTACCACAGTCTGACCGGTCTCCCTTATTCTTATAAATATTGGCAATGGAGGCGTCTTAAGAGCTTGGGAGATTTCCTCCTGTTCCCTTACAGTATATTCTCCAGGAGAGAGTGGAGATGGCTGATACTCAGAGGTCCTCCTGCTTTATACACCTCGGATGGGATTCCATCAGGCTTTGAGGCTTTGTTGTTTTTCATCTGTGTGATGGCAGTAGCTACCTTATCTAGGGATGAAGGAGAGCTGAGGTGGTTTCAGCTCTGGATGCTGAGGGACCTGCTGGATAGTCAGGACATCCACATCGGCGTTTCGGTTGAGCATTGAATGGTAGAGCTCTTCCCAGCACTGAAGGAGGCCTTCATTATCTTTAATTGTAAGGGTACCGTCAGACGAGTGGAGGGGGCTGCGCCACGAGTGACTGGCCCATAAAATGTTTCAGTGAAAATGAAAAATTCGCGCATCTTGTACTGATCTGCAAGTTTTTGTGTTTCATATGCTATATTTTTAATCCAGTCGTTCTTTAGATTACGAAGTTCCCGCTCGGCTGCCGCTTTCTTCTTGCGGGTGGTATCAGCTTTGGTTCGAGACTGAGGGTTGTTCTGCCAGTCAGTAAAAGCAGCACGTTTATCATCAATGAGTACTTTGATTGCCGGGTCATTTTCATCAAACCAGTCCTGGTGTATTCTTTTGATCTGGCCGAGGGTCGCTCTGCAGGTTTTTGTCATAACAGTATTAAGATTAACCCATTTGGCACTGGGATTCACGTTGTTTGCTGTTGGGTTGTTTATAAGCCCATGTTCGACCTGCTCTCTGAAAGCATGTGCAGCCACTGGATCCTCCAGAAGCTTGTTATTAAAACCTCTTCTGGAGGCTTGCTGCCTTCGCCGTTTTGGGACGACGTGAAGTGAGAGCTTGGACCTGACAAGTCGATGATCAGTGTCACTGTAGTCTGAGCCACACATGGCACGGGGGATGAGGACATCTCGGCGATCTCTTTCTCTGACAATGATGCTCTTTCTCTGACTATGATGTAGTCAACGAGATGCTAGTGTTTGGATCGTAGGTGTTGCCACGAACCCTTGAACTTGTCGGCCTGCCTAAACAAGGTATTGGCGATAGTGAGGTTGTGTGCAGCACTCTTGCTGAGGAGGAGTAGGCCGTTGGGGTTACACTTGCCTAGTCCATTTCTCCTCATGGTTCCCTGCCCAATGCTAGCATCTCTGCCAACTCTGGCATTGAAGTCGCCAAGGAGCACAACCTTGTCTTCTCTGAGGATAGAGGTTAGCACTCTGTCGAGGTCGGCGTAGGCCTCCTTCATGTCATCCTCTGCATCCAGTGTTGGGGCGTATGCCCTGATGAAGAAGGCATGACGTGAGTGATTCAGTGGGACTCTGAGCGTCATGAGGCGCTCGTTGATCCCAATAGGCATTTCAGTTAACCTGTGTAGGATGCGTTGGCGAATGGCAAAGCTAACTCCATAAATGCGGTTTCTCTTCGCAGCAGGCTTACCTTTCCAGAAGGTGTAGCCAGACTCCCGTTCTGTGAGTTGGCCCTCATCTTGGAGGAGCCGGGATTCACTGATGGCTGCTATGTCGATGTTATACCTAGCCAGCTCTTTTGCCTCAAGAGCAGTTATTCTTTCAGGACGCGCATTTGTGCCAATATCCAGAAGGGTCCTGGCATTCCATTCAGCGACCATAAGAGGTTGTATGATTTGTTTTTGTTTGGATATGTGATTTTAGTTGTGTTTTCGACCGCATAGGAATGACCTTACAGGGTGAGCAGAGTGGCTCCCCGAAAGGGCTGCTCAGTCGCACGGACAGGCCCGGATTGCACTGCTGCCTAGATCCCAGTGCATAAACGACATTCTTATCTGTGCCGCCTATGTGCAGAGTTGTGACTGGAGACTCCCAGCAATCATCTCTGCCTGTCCCCATCGCCACTCGTCCGTCGCCAAAGGACTTTTGGGGGATATAGGGGTTTTGATGATGAGGAGAGGTATGATGAAACTGGGTGATGTCTGCGCGTGAGTTGATTTATGTGGTGAGGCAGGAGCGCAGACTGCAACCACACATCTTGGCTCTCTTTTTTCCTGATCCAGTGGTGCAAGTGTTGCAACAACTGGGGAGAGGGAGAGTTGCAATGGACTGCCGATAGCCCAGTTTGTTGGGTTTCGCCATAGTAGCCTGTCCACCAGGCATTGCCCTCGTCCGCCGTTGTAGTCGTTGGGTTTCCATGGTGGTCACCTCTTCCGCCTACATCGTCGTTGGGGTCTTGTTGGAGCTCTGTAAACATATCTGCCTGATGCAGGGCTCTACCGCAGATTTTTCGCTCGGGGCTTACTCCCGTAGCCTTATACCTGCCAAGGTTAATCCGCAAGGCAGCGGGGCGGTCGTTGGTAGGCGCCAGAACGTGTTCACATGTCAGTGGGCCTATGCGCCGTCCCTCTGGGGCCCACTGCTACTGCGAGATCCCCTGCTGATCTAGCCTGGGCCCACGAGGCACCCAGTTACCGTGTGTTGCCACGAGGAGGCACAGCAGGAGTCTTGATGGTGAGGAGGGTGTGTACTGGCAGGGGAAGACTTATGCAAGTTGCTTCCTGTTCGCAACGAGGGGCGGCAGCGGCGGCAGCTACAAGCGAGAGGGAGCAAGCAGTGCTTGCACCTTAACACTAACTAATGCTGCCACTCTAGACGCATTACACCACCCTGTGTGTGGCTTTGTGCGCGCGTGCGCACACACACACACACACACACACACACACACACACACACACACACACACACACAATATACTGTATATACATTGGGTGCTTCAGTAAAATGTAGACACACTGCCTTCCATATTTTAGTGGAGATTGCTTGAATGTTTGTATTACAACAGAGAGAGAGAGAGAGAGATATTCTTGGACCCTTACACCAACTCCAGGTTACACGCCATTTGTTCTCGTCTCATCTTGCTTCCTCGATTTGTTTCTCTTCTCTCAATTTATTTCCTTTTCTCCCATCTCCTCATCTCCTCCTCCCTTTATTCTTTCCCCCTCCACCTTCATGTTCTTTTCCTTTCTCAGTGGGTTAAGTCATCGTAGTCAAGGGGTTAATACATCATAATCAAGGGTTAAGTCATCTTTAACAAGGAGTTGTCATCGCAGTAAAGTGATTAAGTCGTTGTAATCAAGTGGTTAAATCGTCGTTGTCAAGGAGTTAACTCATCAAACATAAGGCGTTATGTCACTGTACTCAGGGGTTAAGTCATCTTAATCAAGGAGTTAAGTCATCATAGTAAGGGGATTAAGTCATCATATTCAAGGGGATTAAGTTATCATAGTCAAGGGATTACGTCATCGTAATCAAGGGATTAAGTCATCGCAGTCAAGGGGTTAAGTCGTTGTACTCAAAGGGTTAAATCCTCATTCTGAAAGGGTTAAAGATTTCCACGATAGATTCAAATACAAAAAAAAATGTCTTCCAGTCCAGGAGAAAGATATATCTAGTAATATAAAACGTATTATTTTGTCTCTAAACGAAGCACCGTCTTTCTCTAAGTAAAAGGTCACATGTCTTAGTGGCCATTAGAAACAAGAGCAGTTGCCAGCCCCGGTAAGGTGTGTGTCCAGGTGAACCCAACCATAACTTACTGCATCTCCCTCGAAAGCATTACATGATACAGAGGCAATCAACGTAAGAACATGGAAAGAAGTTTTAAGAATATACACTGTTCCACCTTGCTAGTTTATTTGGTTTCATTCTGCTAGTTTCCCCGATTCCATCCTGGTATTTCCTCCTGTTCCACCCTTATAGGTACTTCTGTTCCCCCTGCCTGTTCCTCCTGTTCCACCGTGCCAGTCACTCCCTCACTCACCCACACACCCCCCTCCCTCACACACCCACTCCCTCACTCACCCACTCCCTCACTCACCTACTCCCTCACTCACCTACTCCCTCACTCACCTACTC
>NW_024737335.1:0-2500 GCF_018991925.1 Homarus americanus
AAAAAAATATATATATATATATATACATTGTTATATATATATATATATATATATATATATATATATATATATATATATATATATATATATATATATATATATATATATATATATATATATATATATATATATATATATATATATATATATATATATATATGTATGTACACTCAGAAATTTCAGAGTAATTTCGAATGCCCCGCCATTGGCAACACTGAGCGTTCAAGGTCGCGGGAGGGAAAAGAGCGCTGCCTGCTCATAGCGAGAGATTGCGGAACTAGGCCTATATGATATTTAATGTAATTTGCCGAATTAGTAGGCCTAAGCTAACGCCTTGAGAGGACACGAGGCGGGCTCTCTCTCAGTCGCGGGGAGCAGTCACACAGACAAGACGTCCCTGCGCGTCCGTCACAGAAATAGTCACGTGGCCTAGTCACCTGTGTTGCGCTATTGCCGTATAACAAGTAAGTCTCATGCGATCTCAGACAGGGTTAGATAGGGCAGTGGTAAAGTAAACTAGAGCTAACAGTGAGTTCATTTCAGGGTTTCCGTCAGAACCCACTTGACTGGAGTTGATCGGAGTTGACCGGAGTTGACTGCGAGAGATTGACTGCCGTTTGAGACTGCCGTTGATGATTGAGGGTGGCGATTGTCGCCATTGGACCGATCAGTGTAGGCCTGTCACTGTTTAGCGGGGTAGCAAAGGATCTCTTGAGTGAACGAGTGCTTCCGACAACTAAAACGACGGGACCAGCATCCACAGTGGGTGATCAGTTCTTACCACTCGGGTGCACAACACCACATGTCCCGAGCAGCTTAGTGAAACCCTCTTGCTAACGGGAAGCTAAAGTTTTTCTCAACTGTACAAGGTCTGATTGGCTCACTCCCTTCCGCTTTATGGACGCACTGGGAGTACACTGAGGCTATCTGAGTAAACTAATGGTCACACACTGAGACCGTGAGTCTAGGTCTCTAGGAGATACCTAGAGGAACATCTTCCCTCCCTTATTACGGGTGTAGTTAACACCATTCCTCAGACTGATATTATCTTGACGTGTGTAGTTTAATAGTCCTAAATAATTTTGATAGTATTGTTTTGAATGTTTGTGCCATTAAGTGGAACCAGAGTGATGCTGTGATTTGATTCTTTTAATGCATCTAATTGTTCTTCATAATTCTGATCTCAGGTATAACCTTGTTCCCCAGAGTAGTGGTTAAGTTAGGTTAGGAAGTGTGCATCTGTTGGGGTGCTATTATTTTGTTGAAAGCCCTTAAGGCCTATTCATTGTAGAGTATTTAATTTCTTATTTTTTAATACCATTTCCTAAGTGACTGATATTATTTTGTGAAAGCCCTTAAGGCCTGTTTCATGTGTGCAAGCAACATTTCTTAATACTTCAAATTTATTGTTGCCTGAGTTTCTAACAATTTCTATATCATGTATAACTTTTTTTCCCCAGAGTAGTGTTTTAAGTTTAAGTTAAGAGGTGCGCATATTGGTGTACCATTATTTGATTGTGTTTGTAGTGTTGGAGGGAATATAAGTGTCTAAATTTTACAGTGTGTCTCATTCATCCCAGTCACAGACGCTATCCTTCCACGGGTCACGGATAATTCATTTTGTTTAGTAGATTTAAGTGTTCTTGTGCTGGTTCGGGATTTTTCTCAAAGGGGCGCTTCCACTGCCATTACCATCTATTAATTTTTAATAAACCCCAAGTCAAGTGAGAAATTAAAATCCAGTAAATTCCGACCGGTTACATATATATATATATATATATATATATATATATATATATATATATATATATATATATATATATATATATATATATATATATATATATATATGTGTATATATATATATGCAAGTAAATCACTGTAGGTGCGCGTGATCTAGGTATATGCTGATAACCACAAGGAAAGAAGAAAACACGAAGTTCCCAAGCGCTTTCGTGTAATTCACATCTTCAGGGGTGAGTACAGACTAGAGAGAGTAATACAAATCAAGGTGTATATATACAGAGGAGGGTGAGACCAGGTCCACAATGGTCAGGTATTAGGTAATGACCTTACTAATCTTTAAATAGCACACAACGGTTGGTGGTCAGGTCAGATGGTCAAGTGACCCGGCCTTCTTACCTGATCACAAATCTTCTTAATTACAAAATTGTCCAGCTTGTACATGCCGTTACTCAAATTCATGTTGGATGCTTCGGTATGTTTAATAAGACTAGATTCTATGATGTTCCTACTATCAATTGAATTACATGGTAATATTGAGGAGGCATTATCCCAGTCAATGCAATGCTTGTTATCCCTCAAATGAACAAACAGAGCATTGGATTCCTGGCCTGTCCTAACACTGTATTTGTGTTGTTTAATTCCAGTTGCAAGATCTTTACCTGTCTGGCCTAAGTAAAACATATTACATTCCTTGCAAGGAACTCTATAAATGCAACCAATTGTATTGTTGGGGGAGTTCTTGATTAACATTTGT
>NW_024737335.1:7500-15033 GCF_018991925.1 Homarus americanus
ATATATATATATATATATATATATATATATATATATATATATATATATATATATATATATATATATATATATATATACAGTATTACCCCGCCTAACGCGGTTTCACTTAACGCGTTTTATCATATACGCGGTGCATCGCCAGAGCTGAACTTTCACTTAACGCGGAATTTTTCATCATATACGCGGGAAGCGGCGCGGGCACGATGCGCACAAGGTCGCCCAGTCATCAAAACATTACCGAGTTCTTCACCCGCCACCCACCACAGCCGGCCCAAGTCAGTGATAGTGATAATTATAGTGAGGATATGGACTTATATGGCCTTTGAGGGGTTTGACAAAGAGGCCCTGCAAGCCTCTGTGGTGGATAGTGATACAATTGATACAAGTGATACAGGTGAGGGCCAATAATCTGCCCTCTGCCTCAGAACCAACCCCCCATCCCCGTGTGCCCAGCCATCTTTTCTACTAATGCAAGTGTTAAAAAACCTAATATTTTTTATATTTCTCTTAATTATTAATTGTGTGTGCATACCATCATAAAGTTAAGATAAAATTTTTACTACAACATAGTTGTGTGTCGTCAAAAAGTGGAGTTTGGGGGTCAGGCCAGTCTCTATTGGAATTAATCCCATATGTTCTGTTGTTCACTTAACGCGGTTTTCACTTAACGCGGTACCCTGTGGGTTCAATTGACCGCGTTAAGCGGGGTACTACTGTATATATATATATATATATATATATATATATATATATATATATATATATATATATATATATATATATATATATATATATATATATATATATATATATATATATATATATATATATATATATATATATATATATATATATATATATATATATATATATATATATATATATATATATATATATATATATATATATATACATACATACATACATACATACATACAGTTTTACCCCGCCTAACGCGGTTTCACTTAACGCGTTTTCGCATATACGCGGTGCCTTGCCAAAGCTGAACTTTCACTTAACGCGGATTTTTTCCACATATACGCGGTGAGTGTCCGAGACGCTATTTTTAGATTTGCCCCACCCGCCACCCTGCCTGACTGCCTGTTTTAGCTCATAAAATTCATACAAATTACCAGGCCAGAATATAATTTACATTGCTGGAATTCTTATAATTTGGTGATCATTTTGAATATAAACATCATATATTTTGCTTTAAACTTACAATTTGTAGATAAAAATTTTTCTCTAGGTAACTATGGTATCTTTTGTGCAAAATATATGACATTTATATTCAAAATATTCCTGGTCTTACAAGGAATCCAGCAATGTCAATTATATTATCCTAACTTTAGTTTGAGGTATAATTTATTAAAATTTAGTGGTTATCCCACACATCTCCTTGGGACGGTTGGTGGGGGGTGGGGGGGAGGGAGGGACCGACCGACCATCTGTTACCCTGTGAAGAATTATTATTTTTTTTTATTAACTGAAGATATTTGTTTTAGCTCATAAAATTCATACAAATTACCCGGTCAGAATATAATTTACATTGCTGGAATTCTTATAATTTGGTGATCATTTTGAATATAAACATCATAGATTTTGCTTTAAACTTACAATTTTTAGATAAAATTTTTTCTCTAGGTAACTATGGTATCTTTTGTGCAAAATATATGACATTTATATTCAAAATATTCCTGGTCTTACAAGGAATCCAGCAATGTCAATTATATTATCCTAACTTTAATCTGAGGTATTATTTAATACTAAATGTTAAAAACTCTGGAAGGGAGGATTGGTGGGGGGAGGGTTGGGACTGACCGCGCGGTTGGAAGAGGGGGGGAGGCAAGGTGGGGTACTTTGATTGACAGATAGTGTTGTGAAGATTATTATTTTTTTATTAACTGAAGATATTTGTTTTAGCTCATAAAATTCATACAAATTACCCGGTCAGAATATAATTTACATTGCTGGAATTCTTATAATTTGGTGATCATTTTGAATATAAACATCATATATTTTGCTTTAAACTTACAATTTTTAGATAAAATTTTTTCTCTAGGTAACTATGTTATCTTTTGTCCAAAATATATGACATTTATATTCAAAATATTCCTGGTCTTACAAGGAATCCAGCAATGTCAATTATATTTTCCTAACTTTAGTTTGAGGTTATCCCACACATCTCCTTGGGACGGTTGGTGGGGGGTGGGGGGGGAGGGAGGGACCGACCGACCATCTGTTAGCCGGCTGTGTAGTGTGAGAGGGGGAGGGAGTTGAGTCCATTATTTGAATGGACATTAACTTGGCGACTGTATTTCTCTATTTCTCTTAAGTATTAATTGTGTGCATGTACCATCATAAAATTAAGATGTTATTTTTACTACAACATAGGTATGTGCCTTCAAAAAGTGGAGTTTGGGGGTCGGGCCGGTTTCTATTGGAATTAATCCCATATGTTCTGTTGTTCACTTAACGCGGATTTCACTTAACGCGGGACCCTCTGGGTTCAATTGACCGCGTTAAGTGGGGTACAACTGTATATATATATATATATACACCTAGACCCCGACTTACGACGGGGTTAGGGACCCAAATCCAGGTCGTAAGTCCGATATGGTCGTAAGTCCGATATAGATAAAAATAAAAAATAAAAAATTTTCAAAAAAAAAAATTCAAAATTTTTTTTTTTTCAAATTTTTTTTAAAAATCTACAATGAAATACAGTACACTAAACGTAAAAAATAATGAGGAATGGATACAGTACAGTAAAAGTAATAAATAATGAGGAATGGATACAGTGTGACTGAGCACTTACCTTAAATGTAGTCAGCTGAATGCACACGGGGCCCCCATAATTTTCTATTTACAGGATACATGGAGACTATATTAATTGGAAGAAGCAGAAGAGGAGACAGGGCTGGGTGGGTCATCAATGTCGCTTCCTTCAGACAGGTTTATGTACTGTGGTAACTTGCTGGTTGAAGGCGTGGTGGGTTTCGTGCTGCCTTCATCAAGCTGCATTCATCACGCTGCTTTCATCATGCTGGTTCTTCTCTGCTCGTATGTACTGTGGTTGACGTCCGGCTGGCCATGGGTGGTACTGTGAGTGACATTTGACAGAGAAACAATCCTAAAGGGATGATGGATCAGTTGGAAGTGCATTCGCAAAAAAAAGTTTACTTTATATGTTAGGTCAATGTTTGGCAACTATCATTTCCGTCACGACAATGTTCTCATCAGGCTGGGTCGGGGAGTGAAGCTCTGCGCACTACACTGAATATCATTTATCACTGCGCGTCAAAGAGTACATCACAAATCATAATAGCATAAAAATACACTGAGTGAAGCTCTGCATTCATCGCAATATTACTTTATATTAACCATCATCATCAACACACAGCTCACGGGACAAAAGACGGGGAATCAGTGTGGTCAAGCGAGGCGGGGCAGGTCAGAAGGACGTGAGGTCACACAAGCGGGGCGGGGCGGGGCGGCACTGGGTGAGGCGAGGCTGGCCAGGCCCAGCCAGGCTGGTGCGTTGCGGGTGAGGTGGGGAGGAGCCGAGGCGTGGTTGATCGGGCCAGGCCGAGGCTTCGTGGGGCGGGGAGGGGCACGGAACGGAGGGGCGGGGCAGGGCGGGGCAGGGATGGGAGGAAGGGTAAGGAGGGTGAGATAAGGATTAGGACAGGGAGGAGGATGTAGGGTAAAAGACATGTTAAGTTATAACAGTTAGTACAGACACCGCTTTCATCACTGAAACACAATGGCTACATTTAACACTGACCAACATTCAAACTGCACTTGGGCTACTGAGAATGCCACAGATAGCGGGTGACACTGAGAAATTACGTTAAGCACTGAACATATTTCTATTAAAAATTCGCACATACCACCACAAGAGACATTTACTTGAGCTGTAACGGTGACACACTAGGACACTTTTCACCCTACTAGCAGGAACTTCTTATCACGCACTTTTGAACTAACGAGCCAGGTGTTATGGCTAACCGAGGGAAGGCGTGAGTTACGTTAAGTACGCTGCCACCATTGTAATGAGACACAATAAACAGAGAAGAGGAAGACATATATATAAGTAGGAAGTATAGAGAGTAGGAATGTAAAGATAGGAAACTTGGTAGCGTGGCCTGGATGTTATTTGCACAGCGTCACTACACTTATCTTATCTCGTATGTCAATACACATATATCACTTCTTAAAGGGACAACTTGTTAAACACCTCTTGATACAACTATTTATTACTTCACTCAATGACATGGACACATTAATATCACTATTATATCGGGGTACTAACACATTATGCTTTACGTTACTTGACACTGGCTCTCGGACACACCTGAATGAATACACTTCCCACAGTAGGTAACTCACCCTAGGACGTTCTGACAAGACTCACGTGTACCCTGACGTAGGCCCAGTGAGTGCTGGCTGGGCTGCCTCCTATGGGAGAGTCTGCTTAGCTGGCGATGCCGTGGTCTGGTCGGGAGGTCTCCCTCCCGACCTGGGGAGGGGACGTGCGTGACTCTGCTTAGTGAACCGAGTGACGACCCGAACGGGAGGGGGATGACAGCAACCAGAATGAGAATCAGTATGACCAGAATGATAATGATAATCGAATGCCCGTGGACGGGACTGTAGGGCCTTTATATGGGGTTGGCCCAGCCGGCTTCTGACCTCTAACAATTAACACTAAACTGGTTTGATCTCGATAGCTGTGTGCAGGTGTGGTCCTGGCCAGGTGTCTTGGCTAGGTGCGGTTGTAGGTCACCGGCTCACGTCATTAGCGGGCGAGGTCAAGTCCCTTGGGTCGACCTGAGGTGTGTCAACCCGGAATGTGGTGGTACCACGAGGTCTGCAGTGCTCTTGCTGTTATATGCGGCATAATTCTGGGCTGTAAGGTTTGGTCTGACAATTACTCATTACATATATATATATATATATATATATATATATATATATATATATATATATATATATATATATATATATATATATAGATATATATATATATATATATATATATATATATATATATATATATATATATATATATATATATATATATATATATATATATATATATATATATATATATATATATATATATATATATATATATATATATATATATATATACATATACACACACACACACACACACACACACACACACACACACACACACACACACACAGTAGTACCCCGCTTAACGCGGTCAATAAAACCCACAGGGTACCGTGTTAAGTGAAAACCGCGCTAAGTGAACAACAGAACATATGGGATTAATTCCAATAGAAACCGGCCCGACCCCCTATCTCCACTTTTTCCGACACAATACCTATGTTCTAGTAAAAATAACATCTAAATTTTATGATGGTACATGCACACAATTAATACTTAAGAGAAATACAGTCGCCAAGTTAATTTCCATTCAAATAATGGACTCAACTCCCTCCCCCTCTTCTCACACTACACTTCTGGCTCTTCCCTCTCTGAGAAATTTTTGGGGGAAAACCACTAAATTTTAATAAATAATGCCTCAAACTAAAGTTAGGATAATACAATTGACATTGCTGGATTCCTTGTAAGACCAGGAATATTTTGAATATAAATGTCATATATTTTGCACAAAAGATAACATATTTACTCAGAGTAAACATTTTATCTAAAATTTGTATGTCTAATGCAAAATATATGATGTTTATATTCAAAATGATCACCAAATTGTAAGAATTCCAGCAATGTAAATTATATTCTGGCCGGGTAATTTGTATGAATTTTATGAGCTAAAACAAATATCTTCAGTTAATACAAAAAAAATATTCTTCACGACTATCTGTCAATCAAAGTACCCCACCTTGTCTTCCCCTCTTCCAACCGCGCGGTCAGTCCCAATCCTCCCCCCCACCCCCCACCAATCCTCCCTTCAAGAGATGTTGGGTGAAAAAACTAAATTTTAACATTTAGTATTAAATAATACCTCAGATTAAAGTTAGGATAATATAATTGACATTTCTGGATTCCTTGTAAGACCAGGAATATTTTGAATATAAATGTCATATATTTTGCACAAAAGATAACATATTTACTCAGAGTAAACATTATATCTCAAATTTGTATGTCAAATGCAAAATCTATGATGTTTATATTCAAAATGATCATCAAATTGTAAGAATTCCAGCAATGTAAATTATATTCTGACCGGGTAATTTGTATGAATTTTATGAGCTAAAACAAATATCTTCAGTTAATAAAAAAAAAAATATTCTTCACGGGGTAACAGATGGGTCGGTCGGTCCCTCCCTCCCCCCCACCCCCCACCAACCGTCACTACCAGATGTGTGGGAAAACCAGAATATTTACCTTTCTAGTAATAAATAATACCTCAAACTAAAGTTAGGATAATATAATTGACATTGCTGGATTCCTTGTAAGCCCAGGAATATTTTGAATACAAATGTCATATATTTTGCACAAAAAATAACATATTTACTCAGAGTAAACATTATATCTAAAATTTGTATGTTTAATGCAAAATGTATGATGTTTATATAAAAAATGATCATCATATTGTAAGAATTCCAGCAATGTAAATTATATTCTGGCCGGGTAATTTGTATGAATTTTATGAGCTAAAACAGGCAGTCAGGCAGGGTGGCAGGTGGGGGATGGGGCGAATCTAAAAATAGCTCTCGAGCCGGACACTCACCGCGTATACGTGGAAAAAGCCCGCGTTAAGTGAAAGTTCGGCTCTGGCGAGGCACCGCGTATACGGTAAAACGCGCTAAGCGATACCGCGTTAAGCGGGGTAATACTGTGTATATATATATATATATATATATATATATATATATATATATATATATATATATATATATATATATATATATATATATATATATATATATATATATATATATACAGTGAGTTCTGCTATAACGCGAATTTGCTCTAACGCGATTTATGAATTCGGAACAATATTTGTATAACGCGATCGCTTGTTTGCTATAACGCGATTTTTGCTTACTATTTCTCCAATTTTGTGGTATTAACTGTGAATATGGTAAAGAAGAGTATCTCCAAAAAGCATTCTGATGATAGAATTCCCGGTGATTATCGTAAAAGAAAGGATATAACACTTGAAGAGAAGCTTGATGTTATCAACCTCAAAATCACCCTTCTCCCCCATCAAGTTACATTCATATTTTTCCAAGGTAAAGTGTTAAATTTACTGTATGATTTCATTATTAGATATGAATGTAACATTTATTTAGACTGTGCTATCCTTTGTGTTAGGCTAACTACTAAATTTTTTCGATTTCGAGTAATCTGCACCTAACCCTATTTTCTCCATAAGCCCTGTTATTTCTATTACGCGATTTTCTATAACACGATATTTTACAAGAACACAATTATCGCGTTATAGCAGAACTACCTGTATATATATATATATATATATATATATATATATATATATATATATATATATATATATATATATATATATATATA
>NW_024737336.1:0-9931 GCF_018991925.1 Homarus americanus
ATTAACTGTGTGTATGCCCTCACCGTCGACTACATGACCAAGGAAATGGATTCTGGATTTTAAAAACTCGCACTTTGAGAGTTTTATTTTGAGTCCTGCTGTGGAAAGTTGGCCAAAACTTCACGCAGTTTTATCAGATGGGAATCGACGTCCTTACTGACTACTATTAGATCATCCAAATAAGCGCAGACTGTGTTACCAATTAGTCCGGCAAACAGGGTGTTGATCATTCTTTGAAATGTTAGTGGGGCATTTCTGAGACCAAATGGCATTCGTAGAAACTCAAAGTGGCCTAGAAGCGTGCTAAATGCCGTGATTTCTCGTGATTTTTCATCGAGTGGTAGTTGCCAATACCCACTAAGCAAATCTAAGTTGCTAAATACCGCATTATCCTTGCCTAAGGATTGCAATATGTTACTCAAGATAGGCATTGGGTACCTATCAGGGATTGTTTGATCATTTACGCGCCTGAAATCTGACAGGGCGCCATCCACCATCCTTTGTCGGGACGAGGAATAATGGGCTGTTAAAGGGGGATTTTGAGTGTCTAATGACATTCTCATCTAACATACCCTGTACCATATCTTGCACTACAGCGCGCTGGCTATGAGGTAGTCTATAAGCTGGTATGTAAATAGGGTTGGTTCCTTCCTTTAACGCTATATGATGGGATGTTAAATCTGTCTGACCTAGCGTTTCCCCTGGCCAGGCTACTATTTCTGTAGTCGGCAAGCAGCTCTAACAGGCGTGTCTTGCCCTGAGGATGATCGATCACCTTGACATGTGGTGCTATTTGATCTATCCTGGCCAGTCGAGTCTGTTGGCAATTCACAACAATACCTCGAATTAGGAATTTATTTGGTTGCACTTCGACATTGCTGTGATATCTAGAAAATCACACACATAACATCCTTTCTTTAATTTCTTGATAATGTGAAATTGCTCCCGCAATCCCGTAGACTTGTGTGTGTGTGTACCACAGCTGATTCCAAGGTCCGGTGATTGGGTCAATGCTCACAAAAATCCTGAGTACAGCAAACCGCCGCTAATTGTCACACAACGCCATCCACAACACCATACCTCAGAATGCTGAGACCATCTCTCAGACCGGATGTGTCATCATCACTAGGGTGGGTGCTGGGTGCTGGTATCTGGGGGTTGTTCACGCCATACGAAAGAATTTTGTTGACAGGATGTTGATTGATGAGTAGTCTCAACAACTGCAGTCACGTCCTGTCACACCCTGGGCAGTGAACGAATCATTTGCAGAAACTAATGTTCACTTCAGCTCACAGGATTGTTCCGTTGGTGAATTCCTCATTCTGGTAATGGAGAGTACGCTTCAACATTGCAGATACTATCTTCCAACTCTTGCTGCTGTAATCACGCTAGGAAGGTGTGTGGTTGAGGTCGAGAGATATCTCTGACGCAAGATCCGCCTTCCTCTTAATAGGATTGGTAGACAACACTTTCGTCCTAGCAGTGAGCATAGGTTCAGAATGACTCATTGCTGTGTAGGAAACACCTTTAAACGTAACACTATTATTACGTGGATGAACATCTATCATGTTCTTTCGAAGAGTTGGTAGACCAAGTAACCCGTCAGCTGGCAAATTGAACTACTGAACTATATAAAAGTCCGAGTAGAAGGGCGTACCACGTCTTGAGAATCTGAGAGGTAACGTCACCATTCCTTTGATGCTCAGCTGAGTACCTGAAACTCCTTCGAGCTCAGCGTTACTAGGCCTCCATTTGAATTTACGGTGAGGGAATTTACGTTGTAACTCGTGATATGATGACAAGGCCAATACATTAGCGCAAGCACCTGTGTCTATATCAAGAGCCAATCTGGTATTATCCACTCTCACCGGCACTGACAACACTTCCACTTTTCTAAGCGCCGCTATTAATGAGGCCGCTATAGAAGTGCTGTGAGGAGGGGCGGGAATTACCCTATCTATCCCTCTCCTTGCTGTAGTGTGCGCTGGTCTTCCCCAGATGACTTGTCCTGGGGACGTTTCTGCTTGCGCCTATACGACACCTCCGTTTCACTTAGGTCCACTCCCCTAGCCTTTATTAGTATATCGCACTCATGTGAACTATGAGATGTCGATTTGTGAAGAGCGCACCATTTGCGCACTTTCTGGGTAGGAGGAGGAGGTGCTGCTTTGGCTACCTCTCTGTTTGACCTTGAGAATGGCTTTGCACCGGGTGTGGCCTTAAAATTAGCACTATTACCTCGGAGCTGAAAACAATCTTCCATTACGTGGCCACGTTTATTACAATGTGCGCATCGTAACGATGTTTTCTGTTTATATGTTAGGCGGGGAGGAGCGATCGGAGCTAAGTGTGTCGAATAAGGAGTCTGAGAGTGAGGCATCTGTGGCATCTGAGGCGGCTGGGGTTGTGGTGACGTCACTGAGGGCTGCGCCAGTAAGGGGCCCGTAGCCTGGGGACAGAGCTTGTTTGTGTATTCCACCATATCGAAGGGTGGTTCATACTGTACTTCCTGTGCCCGGCTATATAAGGGAACACGGACGGAAAGAAGAAAACTTATTAGTTCTATCAATGTTTCCACATTGTCCGGTGGCATATCACCCCGTGAGTTGTACCAGCCTGATGACCGGAAGGTCGCTTGCATGTCCTGGCGAACCTCGCCCATGATGTCAACAGCGTCAACGGGTGTTTCATTTCGTATACCTGGAATACAGCGATCCAACCATCTGAAGATCCATTGCAGTTGGCCCAGCTGTGACCTACCCCCAAAAATCCCAATTAGCGTCCCCTTGAACTTTTCATAGTCAGGGCTTTGTAAACCAAACGCATTTAAACGACTGCCTGCATAGGAACCCTGCGTTATATGGGAACGTACATATGCTTTCTTTTCTTTGTCAGTCGTTATGTGACTATTGTGCATGCTATCTTCACATGCACGAATAAAATGTGCGACCCTATAATCGTCTTGTCCCGTGAAATTTCGAACATAATCACCACGCTGCATGATATTAATAACATTATCAGCCTTAGGTGTGGTAGTAGTACTGGTGTGAGGTTTAGAAGATGCCATTTTAGTGTTAGTATTAAGCAAATTAGTATTCTTACTCTTAACAGAAGGCTGGGTTAATAAGGTTGTTACCGATTTAGCAACAGACACACTATCACCTGTAACAGGGGTAACTGCTTTAGTATACTTAGGTGAGGTACTATAGTGATTACCAGACCGTAGGGTACGACGGTTTAAGTCGTCAAATGATTCGTCTATAACTTTCTCACTACTTCCTACCGACTCATTTAACTGTGTTCCATACTCAAAATCTATGTCAGTCTGGGCTTGATCATCGATGAGTTGGTTATCAGCAAACAGTTGCGCTAGGCTTTCGATTTCATCTACATTAGACATGGGAAACTTAGAAATTATCTATTAACCCCCTTGGGTCTATGAATGCTTAACAGTAAGTAGATCACTTGCCTCTCATTTACAAGACAAATGAATATGTTTTGTAGTTAATTATTAAACTATCAATAAGTAGACAGACACTTACAAACTACTGTAAATTATAGGATTTCAATACATTAATCTTACATTCGACACTTTATCATTGAAATAATTCTATCCGACGAACCTATCGGTGTGAAGATATCTCTCGAACGTGTTCATGTGTGTAGAACTATGTAATTTAAATACCTATTTATACAGAGTAGTACGTCTGTATAGAAAATGTGATCCTTCAAGAGTTCTGAGTGGAGTGTGGGTGGGGCCTCTTCCTAGGATGCGTGCCCTGCTGCTGGTTTCCTTGGCAACGAGATGACGCTTCTGCTTTGAGTGCGTGCTGTGGTTATTTCAGCACTGCCGTGTGCCAATTCTTTCACAGTCCACGTATATATGGAGATCTGTATGATGACACCGGAATTCGTAATTCGCGCTGACGACACAACAATACTGCTCAGCTGCTAGTGAAATACCAATTGAATTCCAGGTTACGAAACTGTTTTTCAACACTGCAACACTGTAATGTCTAGGGAATGCTGAGTGGAGTCTATCTCAACCGGCTCAATCTGGATATGTACCAACAGGCTGTAATATTTGTATATTACGAATTCTGCACGTATTTGTATGTGACAGAGATAAGGAGCGCTCACTACATATCTTCTCAATACGGGATATAGTTTTAAACACTCGGATTATGTAACGCGTCACTGCTGTGTGGTTTCTTGTTTTTCACAAGACACAGACGGATGATATGACTACCAGTTTGAAGAATCCGTACACACCGCTTGCCACCTATATGAATCGGCTGCTTGTCCAATTAACCAGTCCGTTCACACATATTTATATTTGGGTTTTAAGTAACGAAAGCCAAACAGTAGTTCGTTTCTTTTATTATAAAAGGTTGTATATATAATTCCTGAGTGTATATCAACCGAAAGTCTCACTGTCTAGGAGTGAATGAGAAAGGGACGGCGTTTATGTATGATAAACGTTAGGTCACGTCCTTACGATATGAGTTGTGGTGAGCTACTGAAGCTTAGGGACATCGCAGTGCATGCTTACAGAAATGCTGAGCTATGGGTCTCGCCCTCTTGGGTAAGTTGCCTGCTCACGTGTCAATCTCATGTCTTACTCATAGACAGTGGAAATTTACAGGGTGGTGAATCTGAATATAATATCAGATGTATTGACCCATTTATATAATACGTTCTGTTGATGAGACAGGGGCCTATTACACCAAGAAACGGGGTGTGAGGTGCGGGCACCCCTTCACATGACCCGGGGTGTGAGGGCCGGGCACCCATTCAGTGCCATGAATCGGGGTGTGAGGGCCGGGCACCCCTTCAGCACCATGACCCGGGGTGTGAGGGCTGGGCATGATTTCAGTGCCATGAATCGGGGTGTGAGGGCCGGGCACCCCTCTAGCACCATGACCCGGGGTATGAGGTCCGGGCACCCCTTCGGTGCTATGACCCGGGGTGTGAGGGCCGGGCACCCTTTCAGTGACATGACCCGGGGTGTGAGGACCGGGAACCCCTTCAATGACATGAACCTGGAGTGTGTGGGCCGGGCACCCTTTGAGTGCCATGACCCGGGGTGTGAGGGCCCTTCACTCCTTCAGTGCCATGACCCGGAAGGGGAGGGCCGGGCAACCCTTCAGCACTATGACCCGGGGTGTGAGGGCCGGGCTCGATTTCAGTGCCAAGAATCGGGGTGTGAGGTCCGGGCACACCTCAAGCACCATGACCCAGGGTATGAGGGCCGGGCACCCCTTTAATGACATGACCCGAGGTGTGTGGTCCGGGCCCCCTTTCAGTGCCGTGAACCGGGGTGTGAGGGACGGGCACCCGTTTAGGTCTATAACCAAGGGTGTGAGGGCCGGGCACACCTTCAGTGCCAGGGCCAGGGGTGTGAGGGCCGGGCACCGCTGGTCACCATGACCCGGGATGTGGGGGCCGGTCACCCCTTCAGTGACATGACCCTAGGGGCGTCCAGGGGCCAAACACTGTACCATGAGCCGGGTATGAGGGGCCAGGCCTCTTCAGTGCTGGAAGCAGGGTGTGAGGCGGTACACCACAGAGCTATGGAGCCAGGGTGTGATGGCCGGGCACCTGCTGGCTCCATGCACCGTGGTGCTGGCTCAGGAACACTTCAACCCCCATGGCCTGGGGTGGCGAGGGCCGAGCACCTTTGGGTCTATGAGCCGGGGGTATGAGGCCGTGCACCTTCAGTGACATCACCGGGGTGTGAGGGCCCAAGGCACCGCTGAGTGACATGTCCGGTGTGAGGGCAGGCACCCTTTCGTGCCGCGAAACGGGATGGCAAGGGGCTGGGCACCCCTGCATAGAACAGGGTGTCAGGGCCGAACAGGGTTTAGTTCCATGAATCGGGGTGTGAGGGCCGGGCATCCTTCCAGCACCATGACCCGGGGTATGAGGGCCGGGCACCCCTTCAGTGCTATGACCCAGAGTGTGAGGGCCGGGTACTCTTTCACTGACATGACCCGGGGTGTGAGGGCCGGGCACCCCTTCAGTGCCATGTCCAGGGGTGTGACGGCCGGGCACCGCTTCAGTGCCATGACCTGGGGTGTGAGGGCCGGGAACCCCTTCAGTGACATGACCAGGAGTGTGAGGGCCTGGCACCCCTTCAGTGCCATGGCCAAGGGTGTGTGTGCCAGGTACCCTTTCAGTGCCATGAAACGGGGTGTGAGGGCCGGGCTCGATTTAATTTCCATGAATCGTGGTGTGAGGGCCGGGCATCCCTCCATCACTACGACCAGGGGTATGACGGCCGGGCACCCCTTCAGTGCTATGACCCGGGGTGTGAGGGCCGGGCACCCTTTCACTGACATGACCCGGGGTGTGAGGGCCGGGCACCCCTTCAAAGACATGACCCGGAGTGTGTGGGCCGGGCACCATTTCAGTGCCATGACCCGGGGTGTGAGGGCCGGTGACTCCTTCAGTGCCATAACCCGGGGTGTGAGGCCCGGGCACCCCTTCAGCACCATGACCCGTGGTGTGTTTGCCGGGTACCCTTTCAGTGCCATGACCCGGGGTGTGAGCGCTGGGCACCCGTTTAGGTCTATAACCAGGGGTGTGAGGGCCGGGCACACCTTCAGTGCCATGGCTAGGGGTGTGACGGCCTTGAACCGCTTCAGTGCCATAACCCGGGGTGTGACGGCCGGGCACCCTTTCTGCTCCATGACCCGTGGTATGAGGGCCGGGAACCGATTCAACTCCATGACCTGGGGTGTGAGGGCCGGGCACCCTTTTAGGTCCATGACCCGGTGTGTGAGGGCCGTGCACCCCTTCAGCTCCATGACCCGGTATGTGAGGGATGGGCATCCCTCTAGCACCATGGCCCGGGGTGTGAGGGCCGGGCACCCCTCCAGCACCATGGCCCGGGGTGTGAGGGCCGGGCACCCCTTCAGTGTCATGAACCGGGGTGTCCTGGCCGGACACCCCTCTAGAACCATGGCCCGTGGTGTGAGGGCCGGGCACCCTTTCAGTCCCATGAATCGGGGTGTAGGGCCGGGCACCACTTTAGGTACATGACCAGGGGTGTGAGGGCCGGGCACCTCATCAGTGCCATGACCCGGGCTGTGAGGGCCGGGCACCCCTTCAGTGACATGACCAGGAGTCTGAGGGCCTGGCACCCCTTCAGTGCCATGGCCAAGGGTGTGTTTGCCGGGTACCCTTTCAGTTTCATGACCCGAGGTGTGAGGACCGGGCACCTGTTTAGGTCTATAACCAGGGGTGTGAGGGCCGGGCACACCTTCAGTGCCATGGCCAGGGGTGTGACGGCCGGGCACCCCTTCAGTGACATGACCCGGGGTGTGAGGGCCGGGCACCCCTTCACATGACCCGGGGTGTAGGGCCGGACACCACTTTAGGTACATGACCAGGGGTGCGAGGGCCGGGCACCTCATCAATGCCATGGCCAGGAGTGTGTTTGCCGGGTACCCTTTCAGTTTCATGTCCCGAGGTGTGAGGACCGGGCACCCGTTTAGGTCTATAACCAGGGGTGTGAGGGCCGGGCACACCTTCAGTGCCATGGCTAGGGGTGTGACGGCCGGGCACCCCTTCAGTGACATGACCCGGGGTGTGAGGGCCGGGCACTATTTCAGTGCCATGAAATGGGGTGTGAAGGCCGGGCAACCCTACAGTGCTGTGAAACGGGGTGTGAGGGCCGGGCACCCCTTCACATGACCCGGGGTGTGAGGGCCGGGCACCCCTTCAGTGCCATGAATCGGGGTGTGAGGGCCGGGCACCCCTTCAGCACCATGACCCGGGGTGTGAGGGCCGGCCTCGATTTCAGTGTCATGAATCGGGGTGTGAGGGCTGGGCACCCCTCCAGCACCATGACCTGGGGTATGAGGGCCGAGCACCCCTTCAGTGCTATGACCCGGGGTGTGTTGGCCGGGCACCCGTTTAGGTCTATGACAAGGGGTGTGAGGGCCGGGCACACCATCAGTGCCATGTCCAGGGGTGTGACGGCCGGGCACCGCTTCAGTGCCATGACCTGGGGTGTGAGGGCTGAACCGATTCAACCACGACCTGGGGTGTGAGGGGTTGGCACCTTTTAGGTTCATGACCTGGGGTGTGAGGGCTGTGCACCTGCAGTGACACATGGATGTCCGGGCACCCCTTCAGCTCCATGACCCGGTATGTGAGGGCTGGGCATCCCTCCAGCACCACGGCCCGGGGTGTGAGGGCCGGGCACCCCTCCAGCACCATGGCCCGGGGTGTGTGGGTCGGGCACCCCTTCAGTGTCATGAACCGGGGTGTCCTGGCCGGATACCCCTCCAGAACCATGGCCCGTGGTGTGAGGGCCGGGCACCCTTTCATTACCATGAATCAGGGTGTAGGGCCGGGCACCACTTTAGGTACATGACCAGGGGTGTGAGGGCCGGGCACCTCATCAGTGCCATGACCCGGGGTGTGAGGGCCGGGGCACCCCTTCAGCTCCATGACCCGGTATGTGAGGGCTGGGCATCCCTCCAGCACCATGGCCCGGGGTGTGAGGGCCGGGCACCCCTCCAGCACCATGGCCCGGGGTGTGAGGGTCGGGCACCCCTTCAGTGTCAAGAACCGGGGTGTCCTCGCCGGATACCCCTCCAGAACCATGGCCCGTGGTGTGAGGGCCGGGCACCCTTTCAGTACCATGAATCAGGGTGTAGGGCCGGGCACCACTTTAGGCACATGACCAGGGGTGAGGGCTGCACCCCATCAGTGCCAAGAGACCCGTGGAGGGGCTGGGCACCCCTTCTGCTACATGACCAGGGAGTGTGGAGGGCCTGCAACTGCACAAGGCCAGGTGTTTGCTGGCACTGCCCAAAGTGACCTGAGGTGTGAGGGGCCGGGCACCACTTTAGGTGCATGACCCGGGGTGTGAGGGCCGGGCACACCTTCAGTGCCATGGCCAGGGGTGTGTTTGCCGGGTACCCTTTCAGTGCCATGACCCGGGGTGTGAGGGCCGGGCACCCGTTTAGGTCTATAACCAGGGGTGTGAGGGCCGGGCACACCTTCAGTGCCATGGCTAGGGGTGTGACGGCAGGGCACCCCTTCAGTGACATGACCAGGGGTGTGAGGGCCAGGCACTATTTCAGTGCCATGAAATGGGGTGTGAAGACCGGGCAACCCTACAGTGCTGTGAACCGGGGTGTGAGGGCCGATCACCCCTTCACATGACCCGGGGTGTGAGGGCCGGGCACCCCTTCAGTGCCATGAATCGGGGTGTGAGGGCCGGGCACCCCTTCAGCACCCTGACCTGGGGTGTGAGGGCCCGCCTCGATTTCAATGCCATGAATCGGGGTGTGAGGGCCGGGCACCCCTCCAGCACCATGACCTGGGGTATGAGGGCCGAGCACCCCTTCAGTGCTATGACCCGGGGTGTGATGGCCGGGTACCCGTTTAGGTCTATGACAAGGGGTGTGAGGGCCGGGCACACCTTCAGTGCCATGTCCAGGGGCGTGACGGCCGGGCACCGCTTCAGTGCCATGACCTGGGGTGTGAGGGCCGGGAAGAATCCCTTCAGTGACATGACCCGGGGCGAAAGGGCAGGGCACCCCTTCAGTGCCATGAAACGGGGTGTGAGGGCCGGGCTCGATTTTAGTTCCATGAATCGGGGTGTGAGGGCCGGGCATCCCTCCAGCACCATGACCAGGGGTATGAGGGCCGGGCACCCCTTCAGTGCTATGACCCGATGTGTGAGGGCCGGGCACCCTTTCACTGACATGACCCGGGGTGTGAGGGCCGGGCACCCCTTCAGAGACATGACCCAGAGTGTGTGGGCCGGGCACCCTTTCAGTGCCATGACCCGGGGTGTGAGGGTCGGTGACTCCTTCAGTGCCATGACCCGGGGTGTGAGGGCTGGGCACCCCTTCAGCACCATGACCCGGGGTGTGTTTGCCGGGTACCCTTTCAGTGCCATGACCCGGGG
>NW_024737337.1:0-18746 GCF_018991925.1 Homarus americanus
CTAACCTCCTGGTACACACACTCCCACGGTGGTGATGGTGAACCTAACGCTCCCTGGTACACACCTCCTACTGTGGTGAACCTAACGCTCCCTGGTACACACACCTCCCACGGTGGTGATGGTGAACCTAACGCTCCCTGGTGCACACACTCTCACGGTGGTGAAGGTGAACCTAATGCTCCACCTCCCATGGTGTTGATGGTGAACATAATGCTCCTGGTACGAGCTCACAGTGGTGACCCTAATGCTCCCTGGTACACACACTCCCACGGTGGTGATGGTGAACCTAACCCTTCCAGGTACACACACTCCCAAGGTGGTGATGGTGAACCTAACGCTCCCTGGTACACACACTCCTACGGTGGTAATGGTGAACCTAACGCTCACTGGTGCACCCACTCCCACGGTGGTGATGGTGAACCTAACGCTCCCTGGTACACAAACTCCCACGGTGGTGATGGTGAACCTAACGCTCCCTGGGATACACACTCCCACGGTGGTGATGGTGAACCTAACGCTCCCTGGTACACACACTCCCACGGTGGTGATGGTGAACCTGACACTCCGTGGTACACACGCTCCCACGATGGTGATGGTGAACCTAACGCTCACTGGTACACACACTCACACGGCGGTGAACCTAACACACCCTGGTACACACACACTCCCATGGTGGTGATGGTGATCCTAACGCTCCCTGGTACACACACTCCCATGGTGGTAATGGTGAACCTATCGCTACCTGGTACACACCCTCCCATGGTGATGAGGGTGAACCTAACGCTATCTGGTACACACACCCCCAAGGTGGTGATGGTGAACCTAACGCTCCCTGGTACAGACACTCCCACGGTGGTGATGGTGAACCTAACGCTCCCTGGTACACACACCCCCACGGTGGTGATGGTGAACCTAACGCTCCCTGGTGCACACACTCTCACGGTGGTGATGGTGAACCTAATGCTCTCTCTTACACACACTCCCATGGTGTAGATGGTGAACATAATGCTCCCTGGTACACACACTCCCACGGTGGTGATGGTGAACCTAACCCTCATTGGTACACACACTCCCAAGGTGGTTATGGTGAACCTAACGCTCCCTGGTACACACACTCCCACGTTGGTGATGGTGAACCTAACGCTCCTTGGGACACACACTCCCACGGTGGTGATGGTGAACCTAACGCTCCCTAGTACACACACTCCCACGGTGGTGATGGTGAACCTAACGCTATCTGGTACACACACTCCCACGGTGGTGACGGTGAACCTAACGCTCCCTGGTAAAGACACTCCCACGGTTGATGGTGAACCTAACGCTCACTGGTACACAGACACCCTCGATGGTGAACCTAACGCTTCCTGGTACACACACTCCCACGGTGGTGATGGTGAACCTAACCCTCCCTGGTACACATACTCCCACGGTGGTGAAGGTGAACCTAACGCTCCCTGCTACACACACTCCCACCGTGGTGATGGTGAACCTAACGCTCCCTGGTACACACACTCCCACGGCGGTGAACCTAAAGCTCCCTGGTACACACAGTCCCACAGTGGTGATGGTGAACCTAACACTCCCTGGTACACACACTCCCACGGTGGTGATGGTGAACCTAACGCTCCCTGGTGCACACACTCTCACGGTGGTGATGGTGAACCTAATGTTCCCTCTTACACACACTCCCATGGTGTTGATGGTGAACATAATGCTCCCTGGTACACACACTCCCACGGTGGTGAACCTAATGCTCCCTGGTACACACACACTCCCACGGTGGTGAACCTAACGCTCCCTGGTACACACACTCCCACGGTGGTGATGGTGAACCTAACCCTCCCTGGTACACACACTCCAAGCTCCTACGATAGTGATGGTGTACCTAACGCTCCGTGGTACACACACTCCCACGGTGGTGATGGTGAACCTAACCCTCCCTGGTACACACACTCACACAGTGGTGATGGTGAACCTAACGCTCCCTGGTACACACACTCCTACGGTGGTGATGGTGAACCTAACCCTCCCTGGTGCACACACTCTCACAGTGGTGATGGTGAACCTAATGCTCCCTCTTACACACACTCCCATGGTGTTGATGGTGAACATAATGCTCCCTGGTACACACACTCCCACGGTGGTGAACCTAATGCTCCCTGGTGCACACACACTCCCACGGTGGTGAACCTAACGCTCCCTGGTACACCCACTCCTACGGTGGTGATGGTGAGCCTAACCCTCCCTGGTACACACACTACCAAAGTGGTGATGGTGAACCTAATGATCCCTTGTACACACTCCCACGGTGGTGATGGTGAACCTAACAGTCCCACCCTGGTACACACACACTCCAATGGTGGTGATGGTGAACCTAACGCTCCCCTGGTACACACATACTCCCCACGGTGGTGATGGTGAACTAACGCCCTGGCACACATTCCCACGGTGGTGATTGTGAACCTAAAACCCCTGGTACACACACCCAATGATGGTGAACCTAACGCTCCCTGGTACACACACTCCCATGGTGGTGATGATGAACCTAACGCTCCCTGTTAAACACACTCCCACGGTGGTGAAGGTGAAACTAACGCTCCTTGGTACAAACACTCCTACAGTGGTGACGGTGAACCTAACGCTCCCTAGTAAACACACTCCCACGGCGGTGATGGTGAACCTAACGCTCCCTGGTACACAGACACCCTCGATGGTGAACCTAACGCTTCCTGGAACACACACTCCCACGGTGATGATGGTGAACCTAACTCTCCCTGGTACACACACTCCCACGGTGGTGATGGTGAACCTAACGCTTCCTGGAACACACACTCCCACGGTGATGATGGTGAACCTAACTCTCCCTGGTACACACACTCCCACGGTGGTGATGATGAACGTAACTATCCCTGGTGCACACACTCTCACGGTGGTGATGGTGAACCTAATGCTCCCTCTTACACACACTCCCATGGTGTTGATGGTGAACAAAATGCTCCCTGGTATACACACTTACTTTGGTGGTCAACCTAATGCTCCCTGGTACACACATTACCCCACGGTGGTGAACCCAACGCCCCTGGTACACACACTCCATCGGGGTATGGTGAACCCAACCCTCCCTGGCACACACACCGCAAAGTGGTGATGGTGAACCCAATCGCTCCCTAGTACACACTCCACGGTGGTGTGATGGTGAACCCAATCGCCCCTGGCACACACACTCCCACGGTGTTGGATGGTGAACCTCATGCCCATGGTACATGACTCCCCATGGTAGTGATGGTGAACCTGTCGCCACCTGGCACACACCCACTGTGGTGAAGGTGAACCTAACGCCATCTGGCACACACACCCCAAGGTGGTGATGGTGAACCCATCGCTCCTCGTACACACTCCCACGGTGGTGATGGTGAACCTAACGCTCCCTGGTACACACATTCACTCAATGGTGATGGTGAACCTAACGCTCCCTAGTGCACACACTCTCACGGTGGTGATGGTGAAAGTAATGCTCCCTCTTACACACACTGCCATGGTGTTGATGGTGAACATAATGCACCCTGATACACACACTCCCACGGTGGTGAACCTAATGCTCCCTGGTACACACACACTCCCACGGTGGTGAACCTAACGCTCCCTGATACACACACTCCCACGGTGGTGATGGTGAACCTAACCCTCCCTGGTACACACACTCCCAAGGTGGTGATGGTGAACCTAACGCTCCCTGGTACACACACTCCCACGGTGGTGATGGTGAACCTAACGCTCCCTGGTACACACACTCCCACGGTGGTGCTGGTGAACCTAATGCTCCCTGGTACACACACTCCCACGGTGGTGATGGTGAACCTAATGCTCCCTGGTGCACACACTCTCACGGTGGTGATAGTGAACCTAATGCTCCCTCTTACACACACTCCCATGGTGTTGATGGTGAACATAATGCTCCCTGGTACACACACTCCCACGGTGGTGAACCTAATGCCCCCTGGTACACACACAGTCCCACGGTGGTGAACCTAATGCTCCCTGGTACACACACTCCCACGGTGGGGATGGTGAACCTAATCCTCCCTGGTACACACACTCGCAAGGTGGTGATGGTGAACCTAACGCTCCCTGATACACACACTACCACGGTGGTGATGGTGAACCTAACGCTCCCTGGTACACACACTCCCACGGTGGTGATGGCGAACCTAACGCTCCTTGGTACACACACTCCCACGGTGGTGATGGTGAACCTAACGCTCCCTGGTACACAGACACCCACGATGGTGAACCTACCGCTTCCTGGTACACACACTCCGACGGTGGTGATGGTGAACCTAACGCTATCTGGTACACACAATCCCACGGTGGTGATGGTGAACCTAACGCTCCCTGGTACACACACTTCCACGGTGGTGATGGTGAACCAAACGCTCCAAGGTACACACACTCCCACGGTGGTGATAGTGAAGCTAACCCTCCCTGGTACACGCACTCCCACGGTGGTGATGGTGAAACTAACGCTTCCTGGTACACACCCACGGTGGTGATCGTGAACCTAACGCTCCCTGGTACACACACCCCCGGTGTGATGGTGAACCCAACGCCCCCTGTACACACACTCCCACGGTGATGATGGTGAACCTAACGCTCCCTGGTACACACACACCCACGATGGTGATGGTGACCCTAACTCTCCCTGGTACACCTCCGATACTCCCAGGTACCTCTGATACTCCCAGGTACACCTCTGAGCACTCCCAGGTAAACCTCCGGTCTGCTCTAGGTACACCTCTGACACTCCCAGGTACACCTCTGACACTCTAGGTATTCCTCTGAACTCCTTGGTACTCCTCTGACACTCCCAGGTACACCTCAGACACTGCCAGGTATACCTCTGATAATCCCAGGTACTCACTGATATTCTGGTACACTTCTGACACTCCCAGGTACGTCCGACACTCCCAGATACACCTCTGACACTCCCAGGTACACCCTCTGACACTCCCAGGTCCTCTGACTCTCCCAGGTACACCTCTGACCTCCCAGGTACACCTCTGACAATCCCAGGTACACCTCTGACACTCCCAGGTACTCCTCTGACATTCTCTGATACACCTCTAACACACCCAGGCGCACCGTGACTCACCCAGGTACACCGCTGCACTGCCAGTTACACCTCAGACACTGCCAGGTACACCTCAGACACTCCAGGTGCACCTCTGGCACTCCCAAGTGCACCTCTGACACTCCTAGGCACACCTCTGACACTCCCAGGTACACCTCAGACACTCCCAGGTACACCGGTGACACTCCCAGGTACACCTCTGACACTCCCAGTACCTGCGAGCACTCCCAGGTACACCTCCGATACTCCCAGGTACACCTCTGACACTCCCAGGTACACCTCGGCACTCACAGTTACTCCACTGACATTCCTGGTACACCTCTGACACTCCTAGGTACCCGACACTCCCAGATACACTACTGACACTCCCAGGTATATCTCTGACCTCCCAGGTCACCTCTGAGCACTCCCAGGTACACCTCTGACACTCCCAGGTACACCTCCGATACTCCCAGGTACACCTCCGATACTCCCAAGTACCACCTCTGACACTCCCAGGTACTCTCCTGACCTTCCTGGTTCACCTCTGAGACTCCCAGGTACACCTCCGATACTCCCAGGTACACCTGTGCTCCAGGTACACCACTGACACTAGGTATTCCTCTGACACTCCGTGGTACTCTCCTGACCCTCCCAGGTACACCTCTGACACTGCCAGGTACACCTCTGATAATCCCAGGTACTCCATGGCTATTCCCTGGTACACTTCTGACACTCCCAGGTACACGTCCGACACTCCCACACCTCTGACCTCCCAGGTACATCTCTGACACTCCCAGGTACACTCTGACTCTCCCAGGTACACCTCTGACACTCCCAGTGCCTCTGATAATCCCAGGTACACCTCTGACACTCCAGGTACTCCTCTGACACTCCCTGATACACCTCTACCACCCAGGTGCACCGCTGACACTCCCAGGTACACCGCTGACACTGCCAGTTACACCTCAGACACTGCCAGGTACACCTCAGACCCTGCCAGGTACCTCAGACACTCCCAGGTACACCTCAGACACTCAAGGTGCACCTCTGCACTCCCAATGCACCTCTGTCCTCTACACCTCTGACACTCCCAGTGCCCTCAGACACTCCCAGGTACACCTCTGACCTCCCAAGTACACCTCCGACACTCCCAGGTACACCGCCGACCTCCCAGGGTACACATCTCACACTCCCAGGCCTCCGACTCTCCCAGGTACAACGCTGACACTGCCATTTACACCTCAGACACTGCCAGGTCACTTCAAACTGCCAGGTACACCTCAGACACTCCCAGGTACACCTCAGACACTCCAAGGTGCACCTCTGACACTCCAAGTGCACCTCTGCACTCCTAGGCACACCTCTGACAATCCCAGGTACACCTCAGACACTCTGGGTACACCGGTGACACTCCCAGGTACCTCTGACACTCCCAAGTACACCTATGACACTCCCAGGTACACATCCGATATCCCAGGTACCTCTGACACTCCTAGGTACACCTCTATCACACCCAGGTACTCTACTGACATTCCCTGGTACCTCTGACACTCTAGGTACACGTCCGACACTCCCAGATACACCTACAGACACTCCCAGGTACCTCTGACACTCCCAGGTACACCTCTGACACTCCCAGGTACACCTCCGATACTCCCAGGTACACCTCCGATACTCCCAGGTACACCGTGACACTCAGGTACTCCTCTGACACTCCCTGGCTCCCTCTGAGACTCCCAGGTACACCTCCGATACTCCCAGGTACCTTTGAGACTCCCAGGTACTTCACTGACACTCCTGGTACCTCTGACATTCCCAGATACACCTCCGATACTCCAGGTACACCTCTGATACTCCCAGGTACACCTCTGACACTCCCAGGTCCGCCTCCGACACTCCCAGGTACAACTCTGACACTCCCAGGTAAACCTCCGATACTCCTAGGTACACCTCTGACACTCCCAGGTACACCTCTGACACTGCCAGGTATACCTCTGATAATCCCAGGTACTCCACTGATATTCCCTGGTACACTTCTGACACTCCCAGGTACACGTCCGACACTCCCAGATACACCTCTGACACTCCCAGGTACATCTCTGACCTCCCAGGTACACCTCTGACTCTCCCAGGTACACCTCTGACATTCCCAGGTACCTCTGAGACTCCAGGTACCTCTGACCTCCCAGGTACTCCTCTGACACTCTCTGCTACACCTCTAACACACCCAGGCACACCGCTACACTCCCAGGTACACCGCTTAACACTGCCAGTTATACCTCAGACACTGCCAGGTTCACCTCAGACACTCCCAGGTACCTCAGACACTCCAGGTGCACCTCTGAGCACTCCCAAGTGCACCTCTGACACTCCTAGGCACACCTCTGACACTCCCAGGTACACCTCAGACACTCCCAGGTACACCGGTGACACTCCCAGGTACCTCTGACACTCCCAAGTACACCTATGACACTCCTAGGTACACCTCCGATACTCCCAGGTACACCTCTGACACTCCCAGGTACACCTCTGACACTCCAGTTACTCCACTGACATTCCCTGGTACACCTCTGACACTCTAGGTACACGTCCGACACTCCCAGATACACCCAGCCTCCCAGGTACATCTCTGACACTCCCAGGTACACCTCAGCCTCCCAGGTACACCTCTGACCTCCCAGGTACCTCCGATACTCCCAGGTACACCTCCGATACTCCCAGGTACACCTCTGACACTCCCAGGTACTCCTCTGACACTCCCTGGTTCACCTCTGAGATCCAGTGCCTCCGATACTCCCAGGTACTTCCAGGACTCCAGGTACTTCACTGACACTCCCTGGTGATCGTCTGATATTCCCAGGTACACCTCGATACTCCCAGGTACACCTCTGATATCCCAGGTACACCTTTGACACTCCAGGTCCGCCTCCGACACTCCCAGGTACAACTCTGACACTCCCAAGTAAACCTCCGATCTCTCGTGCACCTCTGACACTCCCAGGTACCTCCTAACTCCTAGGTATTCCTCTGACACTCCTTGGTACTCCTCAGACACTGCCAGGTACACCTCAGAAACAGCCAGGTACACCTCAGACACTCCCAGGTACACCTCAGACACTCCAATGTGCACCTCTGACCTCCCAAGTGCACCTCTGACACCTCCCTAACCTCTGACACTCCAGGTACACCTCAGACACTCTAGGTACACCGGTGACACGCCAGGTACACCTCTGACACTCCCAAGTACACCTCTGACCTCCCAGGTACTCCACTGACATTCCCTGGTACACCTCTGACATTCCTGGTACACGTCCGACACTCCCAGATACACCTACCGACACTCCCAGGTACATCTCTGCCTCCCAGGTACCCCTCTGACACTCCCAGGACACCTCTGACCTCCCAGGTACACCTCTGACCTCCCAGGTACCTCTGAGACTCCCAGGTACTCCTCTGACACTCCCGATACACCTCTTACCAGGTGCACCTTGTGCTCCCAGGTACCTCCCGAATACTCCCAGTACCTCCGATACTCCCAGGTACCTCTGACACTCCCAGGTACTCTCTGACACTCCTGGTTCCTCTGAGACTCCCAGGCACCTCCGATACTCCCAGGTACCTTTGGAACTCCCAGGTACTTCACTGAACCTCCCTGGTATACCTCTGACATTCCGGTACACCTCCGATACTTCCAGGTACACCTCTGATACTCAGGTACACCTCTGACACTCCCAGGTCCGCCTCCGACACTCCCAGGTGTCCCAACTCTGGGTAAACCTCCGATACTCCTGGGTACCTCTGACACTCCCAGGTACACCTCTACACCTCCTAGGTATTCCTCTGACACTCCTTGGTACTCCTCTGACACTCCCAGGTACACCTCTGACACTGCCAGGTACACCTCTGATAATCCCAGGTACTCACTGATATTCCTGGTACACTTCAACCTCCCAGGTACGTCGACAATCCCAGATACACCTCTGACACTCCCAGGTACATCTCTACACTCCCAGGTACCTCTGACTCTCCCAGGTACATCTGACACTCCCAGGTACACCTCTGACACTCCCAGGTACACCTCTGACACTCCAGGTACTCATCTGACACTCCCTGATACACTCTAACACACCCAGGCACACCCTGACACTCCCAGGTAAACCATGACACTGCCAGTTACACCTCAGACACTGCTAGGTACACCTCAGACATTCCCAGGTACCTCCAGACACTCAAGGTGCCTCTGACACTCCCAAGTGCACCTCTGACACTCCTAGGCACACCTCTGACACTCCCTGGATACGTCCGACACTCCCAGATACACCTACTGACACTCCCAGGTACATCTCTGCACTCCCAGGTACACCTCCCAGCCTCCCAGGTTGCACCTCTGACACTCCCAGGTACACCTCCGATACTCCCGGACACCTCCGATACTTCCAGGCACACCTCTGACACTCCCAGGTACCCTCTGACACCCCAGGCACCCCTGAGACCCCAGGTACACTGACACCCCAGGTACACTGACACCCCACACCTCCCCACACCCCAGGCACCACTGACATTCCCTGGTACACCTCTGACATTCCTAGTACACGCCCACACTCCCAGATACACCTACTGACACTCCCAGGTACATTCTGACACTCCCAGGTACCCTCTGACACCCCAGGACACCTCTGACACTCCCAGGTACACCTCTGACACCCCAGGTACACCTCTGACACTCCCAAGGTACTTCTCTGACACTCCCTGATACACCCCAACACACCCAGGTGCACCGCTGACACTCCAGGTTCACCTTGAGACACCTGGGTACTTCCACTGACACCCCTGGTATACCTCTGATATCCCCAGGTACACCTCCGATACTCCCAGGTACTCTGACACCCTCAGGCACACCCCTGACACCCCAGGTATTCCCTGACACCCTGGCACCTCCTGACACCCCAGTACACCTCTGATGCCCTGCTACCACCTCTGATAACCTGGTACCCACTGATATCCCTGGTACACCCTGACACTCCCAGGTACACGTCCGACACTCCAGGTACACCTCTGACACTCCCAGGCACATCTCTGACACTCCCAGGCACACCTCTGACCTCCCAGGTACACCTCTGACACTCCCAGGTACACCTCTGACACCCCAGGTACACCCTCTGACACTCCCAGGTACTGGACACAGATACACCTCTAACACACCCAGGCACCGCTGACACCCCAGGTACACCGCACACCGCCAGTTACACCCTCAGACACTGCCAGGTACACCCTCAGACCCCTGCCAGGTACACCTCTGACACCCCAGGCACACCTCAGACACCCAAGGCACCTGACACCCCAGGTGCACCTCTGACACCCCTGGTGCCACACCTCTGACACTCCCTGGTACCCTCAGACACCCCAGGTACACCTCTGACACTCCCGGGCACACCTCTCACACTCGCACACCTCCTGACACTCCCAGGTACACCTCTGACTCTCCCACACCTCTGACACTCCCAGGTACACCTCTGACACTCCCAGGTACACCCTGACACTCCCAGGTACTCCTCTGACACCCCCTGATACACCTCTAACACTCCCAGGTGCACTGCTGACACCCCAGGCACACCGTGACACTGCCAGTTCACACCTCAGACACTGCCAGGTACACCTCAGACCCCTGCCAGGTGCACCGCTGACACTCCCAGGCACACCTCTAGACACTCCCAGGTACACCTCCGATACTCCCAGGTACACCTCTGACACTCCCAGGTACTCTCTGACACCCCTGTCCACCTCTGAGACTCCAGTACACCTCCGATACTCCCAGGTACACCTTGAGACTGTACTTCACACTCCCTGGCACACCTCTGACATTCCCAGGCACACCTCCGATACTTCCAGGTACACCTCTCGATACTTCTGCACACCTCTCGACACTCCCAGGTCCGCCTCCGACACTCCCAGGCACCTCTCACACTCCCAGGTAAACCTCCGATACTCCCAGGTACACCTCTGACACTCCCAGGTACACCTCTGACACCCAGGCATTCTCTGACACTCCTTGCTACCCTCTGACACTCGCACACCTCTGACACTGCCAGGTACACTTGATAATCCCAGGTACCTACGATATTCCCTGGTACACTTCTGACACTCGGTGCACACGTCCGACAATCCCAGAGATACACCTCTGACACTCCCAGGTACATCTCTGACACCCCAGGTACACCGACTCTCCCAGGTACACATCTGACACCCCAGGTACACCTCTGACACCCTGGTGGCACACCTCTGACACTCCCAGGTACCATCTGACACCCTGATACACCTCTAACACACCCAGAGGCGCACTGCTGACACTCCCAGGTAAACCGCTGACACGCCAGTTACACCAGACACTGCCAGGTACACCCCAGACACTCCCAGGCACACCTCAGACACCCAAGGTGCACCTCTGACACCCCAAGTGCACCTGACACCCTAGGCACACCTCTGACACTCTAGAAACACGTCCGACACTCCCAGATACACCTACTGACACTCCCAGGTACATCTCTGACACTCCCAGGCACCCTCTGACACTCCCAGGTACACCCTCTGACACTCCGGCACCTCCGACACCCCAGGACCTGACACTCCAGGTACACCTCTGACACTCCCAGGTACCTCTGACACTCCCAGGTACACCTCAGACACCCTAGGCACACCGGTGACACGCCCAGGTACACCCCTGACACCCCAAGCACACCTCTGACACCCAGGCACCACTGACATTCCCTGGTACACCTCTGACATTCCCAGGCACACGTCCGACACCCCAGATACACCTCTGACACTCCAGTGCACATCTCTGACACTCCCAGGTACCCCTCTGACACTCCCAGGACACCTTGACACTCCCAGGCACACCTCTGACACTCCCAGGCACACCTCTGACACTCCCAGGTACCCTCTGACACTCCCTGATACACCCCAACACCCAGGTGCACCCGCTGACACTCCCTGGTTCACCTTGAGACACCCAGGTACTCAGCACTGACACTCCCTTGGTATACCTCTGATATTCCATACACCTCCTGATACTTCTAGGTACACCTCTGACACTCCCAGGCACACCTCTGACACCCCAGGCATCTCTGACACCCTGGCACTCCTCTGACACCCAGGTACACCTCTGACACTGCCAGGCACACCTCTGATAATCCTGCACTCCACTGATATTCCCATGCACTTCTGACATCCCAGGCACACGTCCGACACTCCCAGATACACCCTGACACTCCCAGGTACATTCCTGACACTCCCAGGTACACCTCTGACTCTCCCAGGCACACCTCTGACACTCCCAGGTACACCTCTGACACTCCCAGACACCTGACACCCCAGGTACCTCTGACACTCCCTGATACACCCCTAACACACCCAGGTGCACCGCTGACACTCCCAGGCACACCACACTGCCAGTCACACCTCAGACACTGCTGGTACACCAGACCCCGCAGGCACACCTCCAGACACCCAGGCACACCAGACACCCAAGGTGCACCTCTGACACCCAAGCAACCTCTGACACCCTACGCACACCTCTGACACCCCTGGTACCCCTCAGACACCCCAGGCACACCTCTGACAACCTAGGCACACCTCTCACACCCCAGGCACACCTCCGACACTCCCCAGGTACACAGCCGACACCCCAGGTACACCCCACACTCCCAGGCACACCTCCGACACTCCCAGGTACACCGCTGTCACCCCAGGTACACCTCTGACACCCCAGGCACACCTCTGACACTCCCAGGTACACCTCTGACACTCCCCAGGCATACCTTGACACTCCCAGGCACACCTCTGACACCCCAGGTACACCTCTGACACCCGGTGACTCCACTGACATTCCCTGGCACACCCTGGACACCCTAGTGCACACGACCGACACTCCCAGATACACCTCTGACACTTCCAGGCACATCCTGACACTCCCAGGCACACCTCTGACACTCCCAGGCACACCTCTGACACTCCCAGGTACACCTCTGACACCCCAGAGACACCTCTGAAACCTCAGGCACACCTCCTGACACTCCAAGGTACCCTCTGTCACTCCCTGATACACTTAACACTCCCAGGCACCGCTGACACTCCCACGCACACCGCTGACACCCAGGCACACATCAGACACTGCCAGGCAGACCTCAGACACCTGCACACCTCTGACACCCCAAGCACCCTGACACTCCCAGGCACACCTCTGGCACCCCAGGCACACCTCCCCAGGCACACCGCTGACACCCCTGCACACCTCTGACACTCTGGGCACACCCTCTGACACTTGCACACCTGACACTCCCAGGCACACCTCTGACACCCCAGGCACACTCCCCTGGCCACCCCCCCAGGTACACCTCCGACACTCCCACGAACACCTCTGACACCTCCCAGGTACACCTCTGACACTCCCAGGTACACCTCTGACACCCCAGGCACACCTCTGACACTCCCAGGCACCCTTGACATTCCCAGGCACACCTCTGACACTCCCCAGGTACACCTCTGACACTCCCCAGGCACACTTTGACACCCCAGGTACTCCACCAGCATTCCCACACCTCTGACACTCCAGGCACACTCGCTGACACTGACGGCACACCTGACACTCGCATACCTGACACTCCCAGGCACACTCTCACATTCCCCAGGCACACCTCCGACACTCCCTGCACACCTGGGACACCCCAGGCACACCTCTGACACTCCACACACCTCTGACACCCAGGTACACCTCCACCTGGTACACCTCTGACACCCCAGGTACACCTCTGACACTCCAAGGTACACCTCTGACACTGCCAGGTACACCTCTGACACCCCAGGCACACCGCTGACACTGCCAGGTACACTCCAGACACTGCCAGGTGCACCTCAGACCCCTGCCAGGCACACCTCAGACACTCCGAGGCACACCCCAGACACCCAAGGTGCACTGACACCCAAGTGCACCTCTGACACTCCTATGCACACCTCTGACACTCTGGTACCCCTCAGACACCCCAGGTACACCTCTGACACCCCAAGCACACCTCTCACACTCCCAGGTACACCTCCGACACTCCCCAGGTACACAGCCGACACTCCCAGGCACACTTCTCACACTCCCAGGTACACCTCCGACACTCCCAGGCACACCGCTGTCACTCCCAGGTACACCTCTGACACTCCCAGGTACACCTCTGACACTCCCCAGGTACACCCTGACACTTCCAGGCATACCTTGACACTCCCAGGCACACCCTGACACTCCCAGAACACCTCTGACACTCCTAGGTACACGACACAAACACCCAGATACTGACACTTCCAGGTACATTCTGACACTCCCAGGCACACCTGCACACTCCCCAGGCACACCTCTACACCCCAGGCACACCTCTGACACTCCCAGAGACACCTCTGAAACTCCCAGGTACACCTCTGACACTCCCAGGTTCACCCTCTGACACTCCCAGTTACACTCCATGACACTCTCAGTTACACTGCTGACACTCCTAGGTACCCTCTGTCACTCCCTTGATACACCCTGACTCCCAGGTGCACCGCTGACACCCCACGCACACCGCTGACACTGCAGTTACAACTCAGACACTGCCAGGTACACATCAGACACTGCCAGCAGACCTCACACCCCAGGCACACCTCTGACACTCCCAAGTGCACCTCTGACACTCCTAGGCACACCTCTGGCACCCCAGGCACACCCTCAGACACTGCCAGGCAGACCTCAGACACCCCAGGCACACCCTCTGACACTCCTAGGCACACCTCTGACACCCCAGGCACACCCTGCAGACCCCAGGTACACCGCTGACACGCCCGCACACCCTAGATACTCTGTGGCACACCCCAGACACTCTCAGGCACACCTCCGACACTCCCCAGGCACACTCTGACACTCCCTTGGCACACCTCTGACACCCCAGGCACACCTCTGACACTCCCAGGCACACCTCTGACTCTCCCAGGTACACCTCTGACACTCCCAGGTACTCCACTGACATTCCCTGGTACAGCTCTGACACCCCAGGCACACGTCCGACACTTCCAGATACACCTCTGACACCCCAGGCACACCTATGACACCCCAGGACACATCAGACACTCCCCAGGCACACCTGAGACACCTCAGGCACACCCCTGACACCCCAGGCACACCTCTGACACCCCAGGTACACCCCTGACACTCCCTGGTAAAACCTCTGACACCCCAGGCACACCTCTGACACCCCAGGCACACCCTCTGACATTCCCAGGCACACCTCTGACACCCCAGGCACACTCTGACACTCCCCATGTACACCTCTGACACTCCCAGGTACTCCACTGACATTCCCTGGTACACCTCTGACACTCGTAGGTACACGACCGACCCCAGATACACCTCTGACACCCCAGGCACATCTCTGACACTCCCAGGCACACCTGACACCCAGGTGCACACCTCTGACACCCCAGGCACACCTCTGACACTCCCCAGGGACACCTCTGAAACTCCCAGGCACACCTCTGACACCCTAGGTACTCCTCTGTCACTCCCTGATACAAATCTAACCCCAGGTGCACTGCTGACACTCCCACGCACTGCTGACACTGGCAGTTACACCTCAGACACTGCCAGGCACACATCAGACACTGCCAGGCAGACCTCAGACACTCCCCAGGCACACCCCTCTGACCCCCAAGTGCACCTCTGACACTCCTAGCACACCCTGGCACCCCCAGGCACACCTCAGACACCCCAGGCACACCGCTGACACTCCCAGGTACACCTCTGACACTCCCAAGCACACCCCTGACACCCCAGGCACACCTCCGACACTCCCAGGTACACCTCTGACACCCAGGTACACTTCCACACTCCCAGGCACACCTCCGACACCCACACACCCCTGACACCCCAGGTACACCTCTGACACCCCCAGGTACACCTCTGACACTCCAGGTACACCTCTGACACTCCCAGGCACACCTTTGACACTCCCAGGTGCCACCTGTGACACTCCCAGGTCACACCTCTGACACTCCCAGGTACACCTTTGACACTCCCGGTCACTCACTCAACATTCCTGGTACACCCTGACACTCCAGGTACACCGCTGACACACGTACACCTCCGACACTCCCCAGGTATACCTCCGACACTCCCAGGCACACCTCCACATTCCCAGGTACACCTCCGACACCCCCGGTACACCTCTGACACTCCCAGGCACACCTCTGACACTCCAAGGTACACTCCTGACACTCGCAGGTAAACCCCCTGACACTCCCGGCACTCCACTGACATTCCCTGGTACACCTCTGACACACCCAGGTACACGTCTGACACTCCCAGATACACCTCTGACACTCCCAGGTACATCTATGACACTCCCAGGCACACCGCTGACACTGCCAGGTACACCTGACACCCCAGGCACCCACCTCCCAGGTACAATTCTCACACCCAGGTCACACCTCCACACTCCCAGGCACACCTCCGACACTCCCAGGCACACCTCTGACACCAGGCACACCCTCTGACACCCAAGGTACACCTCTGACACTGCCAGGCACACCCTCTGACAATCCCAGCTACTTTGTGACACTCCCAGGTACACCTCCGACACTCCCAGGTACACCTCTGACACTCCCATGTGCACCTGATATCAGGTACACCTCCGATATTCCCAGGTACACCCCTGATATCTCCCAGGCACATTTTGAGACTCCCAGTACCCACTGACACTCCCTGGTACACCCTCTGACATTCCCAGCACCTGACACCCCAGTCACACCCTGACACTCCCAGGCACCTCTGACACTCCCAGGTACACCTCTGATAATCCCAGGTAAACCTCTGTCACCCCAGGTACTCCACTGACATTTCCTGCACACCTCTGACACCCCTAGGCACACGTCCGACAATCCCAGGTACACCTCTGATACCCCAGTACACCTCTGACACCTCCAGGAACACCTCTGACACTCCCCAGGTACACCTCTGACACCCCAGGCACACCTCTGACACTCCCAGGTTCTCCCCATCACCCCTGATACACCTCTCTAACACTCCCAGGTGCACCGCTGACACTCCCACGCACACCGCTGACACTGCCAGTTGCACCTCAGACACTGCCAGGCACACCCCAGACACCGCCAGCAGACCCCAGACACTCCCAGGCACACCTCTGACACCCTAGGCACACCTCTGACACCAGGCACACCCCAGACACTCCCAGGCACACCGCTGACACGCCCCGGCACACCCTAGATACCTCAGGCACACCCCAGACACTCCCAGGCACACCTGACACTCCCAGGCACACCTGTGACACCCCTGCACACCTCTGACACCCCAGGTACACCTCTGACACTCCCAGGCACACCTCTGACTCTCCCAGGCACACCTCTGACACTCCCAGGTAATCCACTGACATTCCCTGGTACAGCTCTGACACTCCCAGGTACACGTCCGACACTTCCAGATACACCTCTGACACTCCCAGGTACACCTCTGACACTCCCAGGGACACATCAGACACTCCCAGGTACACCCCAGATACCCCAGGCACACCCCAGACACTCCCAGGCACACCTCTGACACCCCAGGTACACCTCTGACACTCCCTGGTAAACCTCTGACACTCCTGCACACCTCTGACACCCCAGGCACACCCTGACATTCCCCAGGTACACCCCCACACTCCCAGGTACACCTCTGACACCCCATGTCCACCTCTGACACTCCCAGGTACTCACTGACATTCCCTGGTACACCCCAGACACTGTAGGCACACGACTGACACTCCCAGATACACCTCTGACACTCCCAGGTACATTCTGACACTCCCAGGTACACCTCTGACACTCTGCACACCTCTGACACCCCAGGCACACCTCTGACACTCAGGGCACCCTCTGAAACTCCCAGGTACACCTCTGACACCCCAGGTACTCCTCTCTGTCACTCCCTGGATACAAATCTAACACTCCCAGGTGCACCGCTGACACTCCCACGCACACCGCTGACACTGGCACACCTCACACACAGGTGCACATCAGACACTGCTGCACCACACCCCAGGTACACCCCTACACCCCAAGTGCACCTTGACACTCCAGGCACACCTCTGGCACCCCAGGTACACCCCTGACACCCCAGGTACACCGCACACTCCCAGGTACACCTCTGACACTGTAAGTCACCCCTGACACCCCAGGTACACCTCCGACACCCCAGGCACACCTCTGACACCCCAGGCACACTTCTCACACTCCCAGGCACACCTCCGACACCCAAGTACACCTCTGACACTCCCCAGTACACCTCTGACACCCCAGGTCACCTCTGACACCCAGGTACACCTGAGGCCCCAGCACCTTGGCACTCCCAGGTACACCTCTGACACCCCAGGTACACCTCTGACACCCCAGGTGCACTTTTGACACTCCCTAGGTACTCCACCAACATTCCCTGGCACACCTGTTCCCCAGGTACACCGCTGGCACTGACGGGTACACCTCCGATGTTCTCCTGACACTCCCAGGTACACTTTCACATTCCCAGGTACACCTCCATACCCAGCACATGCAATCGAACGAAGTACAATGA
>NW_024737338.1:0-11552 GCF_018991925.1 Homarus americanus
CTATCAAGGTCCCAAAGCAAAACTGAATCTTCACTACACAATAAGACGACACACATCAACATCACTACGTCTCTCTCCCTTTACCTCTGACCTGCGAGTCGACTCAACCAGACAGAAAAGACGAGCAACTCTTTCTCTAAATTGAATTATGCCAAAACGTGCAGCAGCAGGACCGAGAGAGAGAGAGAGAGAGAGAGAGAGAGAGAGAGGAAAGAAAGAATGAAAGCAGAGGGGAAAAAACTAACTACAAATGGGAGGTTAAAACAAGAGGACGCCAAAACAAGGGGAGGAGAGGAAGGGGGGCGTAGAGGGGATAGGAGGGTAAGGAAGTGGAGAGGGTAAGAGGGGAAGGGAGAGGGGAGGAAGAGGAGAGAAGGAGGGGAGGGGAGACGGCAGCCAGAAGCACGTCACTTAGCTCCTGATGACACCGACTCACACAAGGTTCAACGTTCATAATTACGATGTCTTGCATTTGGTCCTAGACGAGGGAGGAGGAAGAGGGAGGGGAAGAGGGAGACAGGGAGGAGAAGGAAGGGGAAAAAGGATAGGGTGGGGAGAAGGAGGAAGAAGGAGGATGGGGAGGTTGGGGAGGGGTGGAAGGGAGAAGAGTGGGGCGGAGGGGAGGAAGGAGGAGAAGGAAAGGGGGAGGAGGAGGAGGAAAGGGGGAGGAAAAGGAGGAAGGGAAAGATGTGTAGGAGGGGAAGGTTGGGGAGGGAGAAGATGGTAGGGAGGAGGGGAAGGAAGAGGGATGGAAAGGGGAGGAGGGGGAGGGAGAAGAGGGGAAGGGGTAAAGGCAACAGTAGTCGCAGAAAATAAGTTGATAAAAATCCGTCTTACTCACGAACGTACACACACACACACACACACACACACACACACACACACACACACACACACACACACACACACACACACATACCCAACCACAAACCTAACCTAACCACCAGATGCTGCAGTAATTCCGGGAAATCTTTCTTTACAAACGTCCATCAACACCTAACTATAAAGAAACATCTCATAAGACAAACTATTCATATAATCCTGGTAAATGGGGTGAGAGGGTCGCCATTAATCCTCACGTATTATCAGTCACAGAGGAGAGTGGGAGACGAAGAAGGTACTGTGCTGATATCTCTCCAGTCTCTCTCTCTCTCTCCCTCCATCTCTCCAGTCTCTCACTCCCTCCTTCCTCCATCTCTCCAGTCTCTCTCTCCCTCCTCCCTCCATCTCTCGAGTCTCTCCCTCTCTCTCTCTCTCCCTCCATCTCTCCAGTCTCTCCCTCTGTCTCTCGAATCTCTCTCTCCCTCCTCCCTCCCTCTCTCGAGTCTCTCCCTCTCTCTCTCGAATCTCTCTCTCCCTCCAACCATCTCTCGAGTCTCTTTTTCTCTTCATCCATCTCTCGAGTCTCTCTCTCTTCATCCATCTCTCGAGTCTCTCTCTCTTCATCCATCTCTCGAATCTCTTTCTCTCCATCCATCTCTCGAGTCTCTCTTTCTCTTCATCCATCTCTCGAGTCTCTCTCTCTTCATCCATCTCTCGAGTCTCTTTCCCTCCATCCATCTCTCGAGTCTCTCTCTCCCTTCTGCCGCCACCAACTTAATCTAGGTATTTACATTCGCCTGGGAGGGATTGTAAACCTTTCAGGAAATATAAGAACACGTTATATAATGATCACCTGAAGATTAGCCCCCCCAACCCTCCCTCCCTAGCCTATTGTACCTCATGATCAAACTAACGGTAACCTAACCTAACTCTAACCTAACTCTAACCAAACCTAACCTAACCTAACCAAACCTAAGACCCACAGGTAGCGTTAGGGTGTTTATTCATCAGGTCAAAACTGTTTATGTATACTAATAAAAAAAATGCAACTGGTTCTGTAAAATTACTGAACAAAGAAACATCGCAAAACAGCCGCCTAAAACAGCTTTGTAATTAAACCAAACTGAACTAAACCCAACGACAGACTCATAAAACACCTACGAAACTAAACCAAACTGAACTAAACCCAACGACAGACTCATAAAACACCTATGTAACTAAACCAAACTGAACTAAACCCAACGACAGACTCATAAAACACCTATGTAACTAAACCAAACTGAACTAAACCCAACGACAGACTCATAAAACACCTATGTAACTAAACCAAACTGAACTAAACCCAACGACAGACTCATAAAACACCTATGTAACTAAACCAAACTGAACTAAACCCAACGACAGACTCATAAAACACCTATGTAACTAAACCAAACTGAACTAAACCCAACGACAGACTCATAAAACACCTATGTAACTAAACCAAACTGAACTAAACCCAACGACAGACTCATAAAACACCTATGTAACTAAACCAAACTGAACTAAACCCAACGACAGACTCATAAAACACCTATGTAACTAAACCAAACTGAACTAAACCCAACGACAGACTGATAAAACACCTATGTAACTAAACCAAACTGAACTAAACCCAACGACAGACTCATAAAACACCTATGTAACTAAACTAAACTGAACTAAACCCAACGACAGACTCATAAAACACCTATGTAACTAAACCAAACTGAACTAAACCCAACGACAGACTCATAAAACACCTATGTAACTAAACCAAACTGAACTAAACCCAACGACAGACTCATAAAACACCTATGTAACTAAACCAAACTGAACTAAACCCAACGACAGACTCATAAAACACTTATGTAACTAAACCAAACTGAACTAAACCCAACGACAGACTCATAAAACACCTATGTAACTAAACCAAACTGAACTAAACCCAACGGCAGACTCATAAAACACCTATGTAACTAAACCAAACTGAACTAAACCCAACTCCACAATTCAATACAGTCTGTGGAGTCGCTGTAGTACAAGTAAACAAACCGCTGTCTGGACCTGTCTCAACAAAACACATACACAACCGTCAACAGAGATTAAGTTTAAAGCGGCGGGGAAACACACACACACACACACACACACACTATACAAAACATACACAAGTTTCTCCCATAAAACACCTCCCCCCCCCACAAAAATAATACAATATTTACAGGCCTTACACGGAAAACACATTAACACACCATAGTGACCCCAAATTACAGGCCGTGGATATATACTTTATTTACATAGACCCCGACAAGGGAAACCAGCGTGCAATGTAACATAACTGGACTCTCACTATTTACTCCACACCGCTGTTAGAATCATCAAAATACCCAGACTGTGAAAGCAGAAATTAGGAATCCAAATACAGACCTTCTTGTGTGGTGAATCTCGAGATGTTTAACACGTTGCATTTACATAACAACTTGGGTGGGTGGTGGGTGGAATGAGGGTGGTAAAGTGGACTAAGGCTCTCTAGCTAGAAGACCTAAAGAGAGAGAGAGAGAGAGAGAATCCCGAGATTGGCTCAAGATGATGTTTTGTTAATCTTACAGCAAGAGAAAAAGTCAAGGTATATCTTTCCACAGAGTTGTTCTCCTCCCTCTAGTGTTGTTCCCCTTTAGTGTTGCTCTCCTCCCCCGAGTGTTACTTTAAGATACATAATTATTCTAAATTCTACAAAATCTAGCAGCCCCTGTCATTAAAAAAAAAAAAAATCCTACACGGCTACAAAAACAGCTGTCTACTTGGCTTATTCTTCCTCACGCTCGTCTTAGTTTCGACAGGAAGATACGAAACACTTACATATAAAATAAATAAATAAAACCTGAAATGATACGGCAATTATACGTTCTTCAGTCTAAACCCTTCGTTCTCTCGTGTAAATAAAAACATTCTACTTTGTACTGTGCCTCAACAAACTTACCTCTGGGTACGTCTGGGAGAACCGAATAAGACTTTACTCACATCAGAGGAAGACGCACTGATGATTCCAAGAAATTCAGTTAACTATTTTAATAAATACTCTTCATCCTTAATGACACATGGGGTAAGTTTAAGAACAGCAAAATAGTAAGGTTGCCAGACACTAACATAACTAGAGTAAACGTCAAAAGCCCCCAAGTATTCCACCTACCGGTGGAGAAGACAAGGCAAATTATGGTTCAACCTGTCGTGAAGTTCAAAAGCGAACCAGAGAAATACCTCAAAAGGTTCCTGATAAGTCAACTCAAGAGTATCACCCACCACCAGCCCACACACAGCCCTGGAGACCAACAACCTACATAAGTGGATTCTCAAAAATTTCGTCGGTAAACTTTTTCCTCGTAACTATGACTCACAGAACACATCTTATTACGGCAGAAGCTCGATGCTATTCTGAAGCCAATTTCGCCCGCCGTCTTTTCAGTCGTAGTTTAAAGTGAGTCACTTCGATGCGTTCTCCTCCTTTTCATTTGAATCATTTTCTTGTTTCTCCTTCATTACCATTCCTCGTCTTGTCCATAACTCTCGCCACCCATCCTCTCCTCCCCACCCATTCATCCACCCCTGAAAACCACCCACCCACCCCACCAAGGCCCCCAGGCACCCACCCTCCCCTCACATGGACGACACAACACAGTTGGTCCATTAACAAACTCGGGAGGCGGGCGGCCCCGTACACACTCGCCGACTCAACAGTTTTACATCTTTCTTATAAACGGAAGTGCGTGGGGATGAGGATGGGGTGGGGGAGTGGGAGGCGGGGGACGGAGGGGGTGGAGCAGTGAGGGGGAGGAGGGTGGAAGAGGAAGAAAAGGGGGATGGAGTTAAAATCGACGAGGGAGGGACGGAGAAGAAAGGTAAATGCAGGAGGAGAGAGACAGACAGAGATCTTGGGGTGAGTCTCTCATAAAAACAGAGCACACACACACACACACACACACACACACACACACACAGAATAGAAAGACACAGTTTCTATGGTACACGTCCACACTTAACACAAGGTATGACTTTAACAGTGAGGTAATGGACACTGGATGAGGGAAGGCAGATGACGCTACTGCTGCCTTGCCAACACCTTCCTCAAGTCTCGCTCTCTGCCTCTGGACCCACCAACACCCTCACAGGTTCTTACGTTAGAGAGCCTTCCATCATGACCAGATTCTCACAGTTTAGTCAATTTAATTTATTTTTTCCTTTACTTCCCGGCCAGGCATCTCGGATTCTTGGGTTGAATTATTCCTTCTGTTTAGGTATAACTTTGGGTCCAGAACTCTAAAAGATTCATAAGTTTAGTGGATAACATGAAGATTAGGCACCCAAGTTTATTTCACGAGATGACTAATACCCTGCCGCTAACCTAACCTCAACAAGCCCAACCTAACCTAACCTAACCCCCTTCCAAATAGCATCAGGGTGTTTAATCTTCAGGTGATACAAGCTAGGGTACCTAAATCTTGACGTGATCCAGTATAATTTGTGCCTTGAGCTTCAGTATATACCAAGAGGGAGATGTGTAGTGATGGGTTGTCAGACCACAGCTTACATCTCAAGGAAAGCCAGACTTGACCCGACATTAGGGGGGTCAAGTGTAAGGGTATCCCCCGCAGGTGCTCAAGGGTGTTACAAATCAACTAGGTCCCCTTCCCATGTCACACGGCCAACACACATGTAAGAAGGCACCAGCCGACTCTCTCCCAATATACACAATATCCTACACCGCAGAAAGAAGTCCACACTTGACCCGACATTAGGGAGGTCAAGTGTAGGGTAACTCTCACGGTTGACCAAGGATTGTAAATCAGCCAGGCTCCCCTCCCATGTCACACATGTAAGGGGGCACCGGCCGGCTCTCTCCCAATATACACACGGCCCCACCTGATGACTTTCCCAGAAGATAAAACTTATAGTTTCTGAAAAAGTCCAGACCTGACCTCACATTGGCCAAGTCAAATGTAAGGAGACCCTTCGCCGCCCCCCCCCCCGACCAGCTGAACCTGACGGCTCGCATCCCAATATATAGGACGTCCTAGTCCTCCCTCAGACATTCGCAGAGAGAGATACCCGGAGACAGAGCCAGAGAGACACACAGGCAGAGACAGAGAGAGAGTGTGTCTTGTAACAAGGTGGCCAGTCTACACCACCAGGCCTGCTCGAGAGAAGTCAGGGGCCGGAGGCAAGCCGCCTCTGGTCGCCTCCAGTCGCCTCCGGTCAGGACCGAGACTTCCCTCCGGCGCCCAGCTAAGCAGTCTCCCATAAAGACAACCCAGGACTACCTGCTAGGCCTCCCCTAGGTCACGTGAGTGTTTGTCAGAGCTTTCCATGGGATGAGTTACTTACGTGGGAAGTGTATTCATTTCATGTTCGTGTCCGAGAATCAGTGTCTAGTAACGTAATATGATGTCCTAGTAAAGTAAATATAATGTCCTAGTAACTTCAATAGAAGGTGTTATTAATGTGTCCATGTCATGCTCGTAACTAATAAAGAGTTGTAACGAAGCAGTGTTTGAGAAGTCGCCTTTAAGAACGTAAGATACGATAAGTGTATTGACAGTGTAAATATCTATCACGGCCACGCTACCAAAATCTTCCTCTCTTTATACTCTCTTACTAAATATTCTTCCTATATATATATAAATATTCTTCTTGCAAGATCCGTCTTGTTATAGATGAAAATGGCGTCGGGAATGTACTCAAGACTCCACCGTAACTATGGATTTACTCTAGTATCTCTCCAATCTCTGGGGGTAAAATTTTGACATTAGACCCTCTCTGAAAATCCCCCCCCCCCCCATCTGAACTCCCTGTTGCCTCATGATATTTTCACTCCTGTTCCTGTCTTATTAACGGATTGTTCTGTGTTTTTCGTTGTTCTTCACTTCTTCCCTGTCTACTCATCCCCCCTCCTTCTCACCCATTCTTCATTCCATCTTTCTCTCCCCGTTTCTCCCCCCATCAGTCTCTCACAGCCCCTTCCTCATATTTCTCTCAAAGATAATACCTCACTTCCCCCTCCCTCTCTCTCTCACCCTTTCTCCTTCTCCCTCCATCCCTCCCTCACCCTCCTACACTCCCTTACTCTCACACCCACCCCTGCCCCCAAAACCCCAATTCCTTCCTCACTCTTCTTCACCCCCAGCCCACACTCTCCCTCACTACCCCCATCCCTCCCTCACCCTCCACCCCGTCCCACCGTCAACCTTTCCCAGCCGCCCTTCCCACACAGGCCCTCACAAATATGTCCTCTCCTCCCCCCACATTAAAGGACCTGCCCGCCTGAACGATCTTATCTGAAATTTGAGGGTTTTAACCAGACGATCTTCTGTCCAGATAAACAAGATGGCTGAGGATGACACTGTCGGGTTGGAGATGACACTGTCGGGTTGGAGATGACACTGTCGGGTTGGAGATGATGACACTGTCGGGTTTGAGTTGACACTGTCGGGTTGGAGAAGGCACTGTCGAGCTAAAGATAGCACCCAGTTATCAAGACGACCACCCAGTTACCATGACGACCACCCACTTCCCATGACGTTCCACCCTAATGTTTAAAGGAGGGATATTATACACGACGCCACGCCCATTTAGTCTATCTCCCTACTAACTCATAGCCCGACGTCTTCCACCCACTCAGCCCAAAATCCCACCCACTTAACATGACATACCGCCCACTCACAGCTCGACGTCCCACCCACTCGGCCCAAAGACCCACCCACTCACCGGACGCCACACCGACTCACAGCCCGACGCCTCACCCACTTAACATGACACACCGCCCACTCACAAGCCCAACGCCCCACCCACTTAGCGTGACGCCCCCGCCCCAGACCACTAAGCGTGACGATGGGCAAGACGCAATTGGCCACGAGAACGGTGAGGCGGGTGATGGCGGGATCTGGGACGATAAACTGATTACCTAATGTGCGAGGCTCCGTCAGGGGGGACACCCAGACGCCTTCATTAGACGGTACCAGCACACCCTATAACACCCCCCCCCCACCCACACACACACACCCATCCACACATCTTTCTTTAACTGTCCTTATGCACACTCCAACACACTCCTCCATCACAACACCCACTACACATACCCCCACCACAAAGGGCTCCACCAACACCTAAGCTTGCACCATCACCATACGCTCCTCCATCACCATACGCTTCACCATCACCATACGCTCCTCCATCACCATACGCTCCTCCATCACCATACGCTCCTCCATCACCATACGCTCCACCATCACCAAACGCTCCTTTATCACCATACGCTCCTCCATCCCCATCCCTCACCTCACAGGAAGAAGGGCTCGATAAATGAAGGAGGCAAGAAAGTGAAGGAGAGAGGAGATTCAACAGATGAGGGAAAGAAAAGTGACAAAAGAGGGAGACGCACTTAAGTGATGAGAAGGGAAGGCAAGGAGAGGGAGAGAGAGGGAGAAAAAGAAGAGGAGAGAGAGGGAGAAAGAGAGGCACACACACAAACAGGATATACGGAAAGAGGTTGAGGAAGAAAGTGGGAAGAAAGTGGGAAGAAAAAGGGAGAGAGGGAGGGAATTAACTAAGAGAGGAGAGAAAAGGAAGAGGAGAAAGGGGAATGAAACGGGAAGGGAAAAAGGGAGGGAAGGAAGGAGAGAGAGGTGATCCAACACAGCACCACAACATAACACAACACATTGATGACCCCACACCCCACCTGCCCCTGACTGACCCACACCCCACCTGCCCCTGACTGACCCACACCCCACCTGCCCCTAACTGACTGCTCAAAAGTTTGCCCCCCCCCCTCCAACACGTCTCATTGTACACAGTAATAAGCCCCGCACCAATGCAGCTCTGATCATCTCTTGGTTTCCTCTTGGTCCTCTTATATCTTCTTAATACTAAACCCCCACCATAAAAACACCCGCTCTCGTAAACACCAAACAAATTAACATATTGATGACTTTCACAGAGGAAATCAATACTGCGAAATAGGATAATGAAATGGCGTAATTATTCTACGGTAATTATGGTAGGAATTAGTAGTGGGAGAGTTGGTCTTTATAACAAGCTGCTGTACGCCCTTCACGGTCTTGCCTCTTATGATGTACCACGCTCATTTGGATCTCCTGAAGATTAGGCAGGTATTGAGGCAGCCAGGTAGTGAGGCAGGGCGGCAGGTGATCATCAAAAGGGCAGTCATCGAGGGCGAGACAGGTGGCCCCGGGGTAGTGATGAGGGAGGTAAGGTGACGCCCAGCTGAGGTATGGCTGCTGCTCCCTCCCAGTACCTCACATCTCTCTACCTCTCAATCCCTCACACTTCTCTACCTCTCAGTCTCTCACACCTCTCTCCCTCCTACCTAACACCTCTCTCCCTCCCACCTCTCTACCTCCCACCTCTCTACCTCCCAGTCCCTCACACCTCTCTACCTCTCAATCCCTCACACCTCTCTCCTTCCCAACCTCACACCTCTCTCCCTCACACCTGATAGTCAACCTCACAGCTAACACACCTCTCTCTCTCTCTCTCTCTCTCTCTCTCTCTCTCTCTTTTAAACACACACACACACACACACACACAGTTAAATGTAAAGTCGACCAATGGTTCCAAACACCTGTACTGCTCACCAAGGTTAAGCTGTTAGGTCATCTAGGCGTGTTAATCAGACATAAACCTTACCAGTACTCTCTCCAGAAGCCGTACAACTTAACCACGTGTTACCTGAAGGTCAATCCTGGGTTTTAAATACCTGGACAAACCGACAATACCTTACTATCACCACTCGAGTAGAACACAGACTCCAACCCTGTAAGCTGGTAGTCCTAGATGTCCAACTATGGTATAATTCACACAAATATTTACCTGAACTTTACCTGGGGATCAATTAGGTGGTACAGATCACAGCAGGAACCAGAATTTAAAAGATTTTATACAGTAAATTTCCTTCTCTTCTCCTTACTAGAGATAAGAGAACTCATCCGGGCACTAGTCACAGTGCAGTTTCAACGCCATTCTGACCGCTATCTCATTTCCCTTACCCTGAGTTGAGGCCAAAAGATGCGTTCCCACAGCTCCAATTACGGGAGAAATTCATCGTACGGATTACTGGGAATCCTGCCGTAATGCACCACATCTCCAACACCCCCGCTCCACCATTTATCTGCGAGAAAAAATATGAAAATTAGTTTACGTTTATCAGAGAATGGAATTACGTACTAAATTTTTTTTCTTTTGTTATTAGATTTCCCTTTGGTACTCGTCCTATTTCCCTTGATATTTTTTCCTAAAGCATTTTAATTTGTACTTTATAACGTCAAACCTCAGCATCTATCAAACCAAACCCCCCACCCCTCCCTCGCCCCGCCCCTCCTCGTCCCGCCTTGCCTTGCCTCGCTCATTACCTTGTGCTGACCATCCGAGAGAAACATCAATATAAGCCACTTACTGTACTCTCCTCCCTCCATACCTCTCCCCTTCCTCTCCTCCTGTAACCACTAAGTTGGGCTACACGTCTAAATAACCTCACTACCCACCAATTACGTACACTCCACCTACCCAACCATCACCCAATTATACACCATCACTGATCATCCAGCCACCCAACCAAGACCCCCCCATCACCCACCTCAACCACAAAACCATCCACCACCACAACCACACAACCCTCCACCCTATCCTCACCACCCATCTTAACCTACACCCTATCAGCCACAAATCAAACTTCCTCGGTACAGCCTCCACCAGCCAGATGTTGCCTGCCGCTCTCCCTCACTACCAACCTTGCTCACTCACTCACCAGACACCACCACCACCATCCAACTGCTACAGCTTTTTCACCCATAAGAAATCATTAAGGATAACTAACGCACCGGATGGAGTAACCCGGCACCACTATTACACCAAGTACATAACAACATTCCTCGCAGCGTATGGAAGAGGCTTGGCCACCGTGGACCTGATGAGAGAGAGAGAGAGAGAGATGAACCCCGAATACAAGAGGAATAAAAGATAGGTATAAAAGAGCACAAATATAAACACCCTGTATCTACATGAACAGTACACTGAACAATAATGTCACCCCCTTCCCTCCCCCGGGGTCAAACAGTAGACAGCTTTGGACATCCATTCCCTGCACATGCCTCCACCACCCTCCCCGGGCCAAACAGTAAATACACCTTCCAAACAATAATATCCCCCCCCCCCCATCACCCAGAGCCAACAGTGGACACCCTCGCCAGATATTAATGATGAGGTGGAGAGAGGGAGGCAGCGACCAGGTGACCCGGATATCCGGCAGCCAGCTCACCCACAATTAATGACACTCTGTCAGAAGTGTCACAGTGCGCGGGTGGGTAGGCGGGCGGGCGGTCGGACGGGCGACTGTGGCGGGTGGGGCGGGAGCAGACGGTTGCGTAACAGGCCGCCATCACACACCCCATAACTCACACGCACTTGACGTTCACTCCCTCATCATCATAGAGGAATTAAAGCGATGGTCAAGTTCATACAGTTGGCAACAAGAGAGAGGCGGTGCAGGACGACCACCACCCTCCTCGCCTCACAGCTGCTGCACTAGGGTGTGTCATACGGAGGCGAATTTTTTTTTTTGAGTTTGAAAAATCGGCCCATGGTATTAATGATGTAGTTCTATGTGCAGAATCATGTGATATCTTCAGATTTGAAAAGTTTTC
>NW_024737339.1:0-1279 GCF_018991925.1 Homarus americanus
AGCACGGGAGGCCGGGGCAGCACCCGGGAGTGTCAGAGGTGTACCTGGGAGTGTCAGAGAGGCCTGGAAGTGTCAGAGGTGTACTTGGGAGTGTCGGAGGTGTACCTGGGAGGAGAAGTGTACCTGGGAGTGTCTTGGGTGTACCTGGAGTGTCAGAGGTGTACTTGGGTACCTGGGAGTGTCGGAGGTGTACCTGGGAGTGTCGGAGGTGTACCTGGGAGTGTCAGAGTGTACTTGGGAGTGTGAGAGGTGGACCTGGGAGGTCAGAGATGTACCTGGGAGTGTCAGAGGTACCTGGGAGTGTCAGAGGTACCTGTGAGTGTCAGAGGTGTACCTGGGAGGCTGGGGCGGTGTACCTGGAGCAATGGAAAAACTGGGAGGAGAGAAGGTACCTGGGAGTGTCGGAGGTGTACCTGGGAGTGTCAGAGGTGAACCTGGGAGGCCAGAGACGTACCCAGGAGGTCAAGGTGCACTTGGAGTGTTGAGTGCACCTGGGAGTGTCTGAGGTACCTGGGAGGTCTGAGGTGTACCTGGCTGTACCGGAGGTGTACCTGGGGTGAGAGGTGTACTTGGGAGGTGAGAGGTGTACCTGGGAGGTCAGAGATGTACCTGGGAGGTGAGATGTACCTGGGAGTGTCAGAGGTACCTGGGAGGTCAGAGGTGTACCTGGGAGGCTGGGCGGTGTACCTGGGAGTGTCGGAGGTGTACCTGGGAGCAGGAGAAGTGTACCTGGGAGTGTCGGAGGTGTACCTGGCATTGTCTGAGTGTGAACTGACAGTGTCATGGTGTTCCTGGGAGTGTCAGCGGTGCACCTGGGAGTGTTGAGGTGTATCAGGAGGACAGAGGAGCACCTAGGAGTGTCAGGAGGTACCTGGGAGTGTCAGAGGTGTACCTGGGAGTGTCACAGGGTGTACCTAGGGAGGTCAGAGGTACCTGGGAGTCTCAGAGATGTACCTGGAGTGTCACAGGAGTACCTGGGAGTTTTAGAGGTGTACCTGGGAGTGTTAGAGATGTACCTGGGAGGCTCAGGATGTACCTGGGAGGTCAGAGGTACCTGGGAGGTCAGAGGTGTACCTGGGAGTGTCAGAGGTACCTGGGAGTGTCAGCGGTGTACCTGGGAGTGTCGGAGGTGTACCTGGGAGTGTGAGAAGTGTACCTGGGAGTGTCGGAGGTGTACCTGGGAATGTCAGAGGTGTACTTGGGAGTGTCAGAGGTGTATCTGGGAGGTCAGCCAGGTACCTGGGAGTGTCAGAGGTGTACATGGGAGGTCAGACGTACC
>NW_024737340.1:0-13743 GCF_018991925.1 Homarus americanus
CCGAGGTCAATAGCTTTGTTTATGATTATATTGTGGTCGACTAGGTCGAACGCTTTAGTGAAATCAATGAAGGCGACAGCTACAGACGGTTTTCGTTTCTCGAGATGGCGGTATATGTAATCGAGAAAGCTGACAAGACAGTGAGTGGTGGAGGAAGTTTTCATGTTGCCAAATTGCTGAGGGTCTACGACTCCTGCAATATCAGCATAAGCCCAGTCAAACACAAAACTTTCACAGATTAGGCTGGGTATTGGGGTGATTGCAATAGGTCGTAGCTGATTTAAGGATTGTGGGCTGGTTGACTTGGGCACTGGTGACACATAAGAGGTCTTCCAGTCAGCTGGGCATCTGGCTTGACTGAGAGAAACATTGATGATGGAGCAGAGGGGTTTAGCAAGCTCCGGGGAGAACTCCTTGAAGAGTTTCATTGGTAAGTCAATGGGGGTGGTAGAGCGTTTTAATTTTAGTTTGTCCAGGCGTTTTGCTACGTCAAATTCTTCTACTAAGTCAGTGGGAAGGGGGCTGGTAGGTAAGCAGGGAGAGTGGTTGTGTCAAGCCGTGGGAGCGTCTGGCATATAGTAGCGAAATGGTTATTTGTTTGCTCAGCTGCGTCAACATTAGTGAGATGGCTAAGGAAGGGGAGGGGGTGTGTCTTATTGTTTAGTCCACAGAGTTCTTTAAGCTTACCATACCATTGACTGATGTTGGTCTGCTTCAGGTGTTGTAATTTGGTTGGGTAGTGGGACTTCTTTGCAGTGCGTATTTCGCGGATGACTCGGTTGCGAAGGGACCTGTAGCGGATGTGGTCATTGAGATGAAAGGCTCTGTTTCTCTGTTGCATAAGTCTTTTGATCCGAGGTGTGATCCAGGGCAAGTCAGCTGGGTGAGATCTGATGGACTTCTCGGGGAAGAAGTGGTGGTGAGCTTCCGTGGTGGTGTTGGTATAATTTATCCATTTGGTTTCCACGTCATCCACGCTGAGTACTTCAGTCCAGGGATAGTGAACTATCCACTGTCCAAAGAGGCGTACTGCAGAGTCAGTAATCGGCCTGTAGGTCTTGATGTAGGGTCTCTGTACTTGAGTGGGAGTGGCAGCTGGGGACCAGAGCACTGATAAGTGTGTGCTACACCCGACAGGAGGCAGTGGTTGAGGAGGTTGGTACTGGTCCGCTAAGTCAGTTAAGATAAGGTCAAGGGTGTTTTGACCGTGTGTGGGGAAGGTCACGACTTGTGATAGTGATAGCTGGTCCTGGATATCAGTGGTGTCAATTTCATTTAAATCCCCACATAATACTAACTTGGCACATGGGTACCTAACTCTGAGGTGGTGATGAGATGATTGATAAGAGTGTCTCTGGTGGGTGATCGAGGCGGATGGTATGCCACACAGATTATGATGGAGGCAGTGTTGCGTGGGTGTGCCCGCAGCACGACACGTACCCATAATGCTTCCACATCTGCTGGGACTTGAACATCCAGGCGTGACGGGCGTAGGTCATCTTGACAGAAGAGGGCAACGCCCCCTCCGCGTCTTTGTGGACGAAGGTGATGAAAGAGTTGATATCCCTCAATGTGACACGTTTCAGGTACAATTTGCCAAGTCTCACATATGGCAACCACGCGCGCGGCGGTTGACCTGACTGTAGTTGCCAGCTCGTCGAACTTGTTAGCTAGGGAAGTGACGTTGGATAGCAGTAAGGACGGGAGATCATACCATATCCGTGGAGCTTCAGTGTGGTGGTATGGTCTGTCAGGGGTGGGTTTCTCCGGTTTCCTAGTGGAGGTTACGGTTCTAATGGGCTTATGTGCATGACGGCCTTGTCTACGGCTCCGCGCGTGGAATATTTTCAGTGACTTGAGTAGCGCGATAACACTCCCATCAGGATAACCGTTCCCACGCTTTAGATGATACAGAGTGCGTCGGGAGTAAGTGATTGGTGGCCATCGGTTGAAATCTGTTGTGGGCGGACGGAAGTGTTTGTCACTGGCGGCACTATGAGGGACACTGACACTGGTAGACATCTGTAATGTTTGTCAGTTGTAAAGACCGTGGACTTTGTCCTCGGTGCTTGGGGTCGCCGACACAGTTTTCACGATATATGTAAACACCGCGGTGGTCCTTGTCACTGGCACTTTAAAGTTGACCGATAAAGTGCCCACTGTCTGACTTTTTCATAATGGTATTATTTATGTGTGATGTAGGTGTGTGTGTGTGATGTAGGTGTGTGTGTGTGTGTGTGTGTGAGATGTCGGTGTGTGTGCCCACTGTCTGACTTTTTCCTGTGTGTGTGTGTGTATGTGTGATGTGGGTGTGTGTGTGATGTGGGTGTGTGTGTGTGTGTGTGTGTGAGATGTCGAGATGACGTGTGTGTATGTGATGTGGGTGTGTGTGTGTGTGTGTGTGTGATGTGGGTTTGTGTGTGTGTGTGTGTGTGTGTGTGTCTATGTGTGATGTGGGTGTGTGTGTGTGTCTGTGTGTGTGATGTGGGTGTGTGTGTGTGTGGTGGGTGTGTGTGTGATGTAGATGTGTGTGTGTGTGTGTGTGATGTAGATGTGTGTGTGTGTGTGATGTGTCGGTGTGTGTGTGTGTATGTGTGTAGGTGTGTGTGTGTGGGTGTGTGTGTGTGTGTGTGATGTAGATGTGTGTGTGTGTGTGTGTGGGTGTGTGTGTGTGTGTGTGATGTCGGTGTGTGTGTGTATGTGTGATGTAGGTGTGTGTGTGTGTGTGATGTAGGTGTGTGTGTGTGTGTAATAATTAATAATAATAATAATAATAATTGACGGTTTATTGAAAAAATTCCGCAGCCCGAAGGCTGAAAATATACATTGGACATAAATGACTTATTACATACATTGGTGGGTTAACAAAAGCCTTCATTAGAGAAAGGTAAAGGAACATACAGTGAACATACAGATTAATGTAGGTGTTGAACAGCAAACTCGTAGTGTAGTAACTCCCTCCCAGATGGTGTTAGGAGGAACTCACGTGGTGTAGTAGTTCCCTCAGATGTTGTTATGAGGGACCTGGCGTGGTGTAGTAATTCCCTCGCTGATGGTGTTATGAGGGGCCTCACGTGGTGTAGTAATTCCCTCACAGATGGTGTTATGAGGGACCTCACGTGGTGTAGTAATTACCTCACAGATGGTGTTATGAGGGACCTCACGTGGTGTAGTAATTACCTCACAGATGGTGTTATGAGGGGCCTCACGTGGTGTAGTAACTCCCTCACAGATGGTGTTATGAGGGGCATCACGTGGTGTAGTAATTCCCTCACAGATGGTGTTATGAGGGGCCTGACGTGGTGTAGTAATTCCCTCACAGATGGTGTGATGAGGGACTTGACGTGGTGTAGTAATTCCCTCACATATGGTGTTATGAGGGACATGTGGTGTATTAATTCCCTCACAGATGGTGTTATATGAGTGAGGTTTGGTCCCAGGCCTTCCTATCGTAGACGGATTAACACATCGGTGGTTGTTGTTGGGTCTCGCTGGGGGCCGTTATCACTGGGTACCTGATTTTTTATTTTGCCGCTTGCAGCGGCTACTTTATTGTGCACCCCACACTCATCCTGTGAGCGGTAGCGCAAAAGGATTACAGAGTAGGGTTTACAAAGGGTCATAATAATTAACCCCGGTTGTCAGGATATTATGGCACCGAAAGTTACACAGTATTTCATTTACATTATTTGTTTAGTTCTATACATAAAGGGTAACTTATTCACAAATGCGTGAGAACAGGCGTGTGAGGCAGTATGTCTGGCCTCACACTTTGTTATTCACATTTACGTGGGAGGTATTCAAGCACATTGCGTATTTGGTTCTGTACATGAGAACTGATATAGTTACTAAGTGCAAAAAAGTGGATACAATCTTAATATGTCGGCTATCTTGCCATTAGAGATGAAGTGTTGTGCCATTTCACACACAGTGTGCTTGGACCTGTCCCTAAAAGGTTCTATCTTCACACAGTCGAGGACGTAGTGTTCAAGTGTGTGGCCATATGTATGGCTACACACTTTACATTTAGTTTTGTTTACATCTGCTTGAGGAACATACTGCAGTTACTTATATCCTAACCTTAATCTGTGGTTACAACATCTTGTAATCTAGTGATCTTAGTACTTGCTCCATATACATGTTTACTTGATACATCTCATCATGTTTAAACTATGGATACGACCTAATTTTCTGTTTGCACTTGTCTACTAACGTTAAACTCATCAATAGTTCTTTCCTAATTACAGTTTTAAGGGTTCTTTTGACAGACCCAAATTGTATTCAACGGTGTCTTTGTTAGACGCGAGTTTGGCGAGGGCATCAACTCTGTCATGTTTTATGAGGCCTATGTGAGAGGGGATCCACAACAGTTTGACCTTGACACCCCGGTCAACAAGGCACGCATATTTGTGTCTGGCTTCAGAGACAAGATGTGAACAATTCTCTTCTGTGAGTATGGCAACTAATTCAGTTTGTAGAGTGGATGCCCAGTTGTTAATTCTAACTCCTTTCTCAATTATATTACCGTCAGGTTGAGTCACAACAATAGCACTTCCAGCCCTCCCACAGGCGGTGTTAAGAGATCCATCAGTGTAAATAGTCTGTGTGATATTATCATCAGTCTGTAGAGTGTGTATGTGTTCAAGAGCTCTTAATTTGGCAGTGTGTTGGAGATAAATGCTTTGTATAATTAATTTTTTAGGCGGATACCTCGGTATTGTGATATCGAAGGGAACTGTCCGCCAGGGTGGCAGGAAGCGCTGTTGTGTCTCAACTTTGTACAGGTGGTCTAGTCCAAATATCTTCATATGTGTAGCTGTAGTTTGGATCCATTTAGACTCAGTAGTCCCATGGTTCATACATTCTAGCAATTTTAAGGAAACAATGTTATCAGGATCACCACGCAGAAGCCTCAGGGCTATCATGAGGTTGACTTCAATTATTCTATCTTTAACACTGGGTATACCTAGTTCTTTCCTCATATTAAGTACTTTAGTGCTCATGGGACATCCTAGGATAATTCTGAGGGCTTTATTTTGCATTTTCTCGAGCTTGTCAACGCCTTTCCCGTCACGAATGACCAGGGCTGGTGCGTGGTAATCTATCAGAGATCTTATATAGCCTAGGTACATTGTTTTAACAATTCTAATATTAGCACCATAGTGCGGGCTGTACCCCGCTACACTTCTAAGAGGTCTCAGTCTGTCAGTACATTGGCGGGTTAGCTGTTGTATAGCAGGTAGGGTACAAGGGACGGAAACACCAAGATATTTAAAAGAAGAAACATAGTCAATAGTGTTGTTACCTATCTTGAACTTGGCGGGGCCGCGTTTGCGGTTACCAGCTTGTTTGTTGAACACCTTAGTTTTGTCAGTGGAGATAATAAGACCAAGGTGTTCACAGGCTGCGTATACATGGTTCAGGGTGGTTTGCATTTCACGATGAGTTTTAGTATGTATAAGAATATCATCAGCATAGCTGATTGAGATATTGCTGGGGTTGTCTGGTATTAAATTTAATAATGCATTCATAAGAACATTGAACAAAGTGGGGCTAAGTACTCCACCTTGAGGGGTACCAAGTTGCATATCTTTAACTTCACTTTTGTAACCCTGAAACAGTGCAGCAGCCCTTCTGTTGGTTAGGTAACCACTTATCCAGTGTAACAGCCTACCTCCTATATCCATTTTGGCTAGTTCGTACAATATCAGTTGCCTATTGGCAATATCAAATGCAGCTTTTAGGTCAAGAAATGTGGTGTATCTGTGCCTTTCATCACCATGCACAGTTAGGAACGTGTTGATGCAATTATGTACACCTTTACCATGGGTGAAGCCATTTATGTTAGGAGACATGTGTTCTCTGATTCTATATAAGAGTCTGCCAAGAACCATCCTTTCAAAGGTTTTACACAGGCAGCTGGTTAGTGATATGGGACGAAAAGCATCAGGCTGTCCTGGTTTCGGTATTGGTATAACAATACTGCTGGTCCATGATGTGGGTAGTTGGCCCTCGGCATGACTCATATTGTACAATACCAACAATGGATTGCCTGACACGCGCCTTAGTAGTCTAACGATGTTATAGGTGACTCCGTCCTCTCCAGGGGAAGTAGACCTACCCCTGGCGAGGGCGGCGTCAAGCTCTCACTCAGTATATGGAACATCACACTCATCGTGCTGTTTGACTAGCATAAAGCTAATAAGATTACTTCTCTCTACAGACTTCGCATCAAGGAGTCCCCGAGTCCTAGCTGGTAACATGTCATAGCTAGACACATGAGCCCACTTTGTTATTAGCTCATTCGAATTTTGCAGAGGGCTTGGATGGGAGACGTGTCTACTGTTTTTACCTCTGATTATGTTTATGTCTTTCCAGGCTTTGCTGAGGGATGTGTGTTGGTTCAGGCTGTTGACATATGTCTCCCATGCATTTTGTCTGAGTTCGTTTACACGTTCCCTGACAGCAGCAAGGGAAGCTTGATATAATTGTAACATTTGAGGTGTTCTAATTTGTTTGTAACCCTTACCCACCCTCCTGACCCTAGCCCTGTGTTTTTTTCAGCACAGGGTCATTATAGCACTGCTGTTGCCTGTTCCCATTATGCTGACCACGTTGTCTCCTTTTTTTGGTGGGGGCATTGTTGGTGAAGTATGCATAAGTCCTATCTATCAGATCGTCATGGAAACTTTGGTAGTTGTCAGGCTTGTAGTCCTTGTACCAGTCATGGATGAAGTCTATGAACTGGCTTTCATATTCTTGCTTGACTATGATTCTACGTCTGTTGAGTTTACCACCAGTGGGGGTGTCATTGACTACATGTATACTAGGGTGTGTCAATTTTGTCAACATGTTAAAAATCAAATTTGGTAGTCAAAATATTGTGCCTCTTTATGTCTAAACTTGAGATTAGCAAACAAAAATGAATTGAAATAACCCTCACCTACATCAATTATACCTTAAAGTTTCAAATATCAGTATTTCAACAAATTAATGAGACTTGATTAGAATAATTCACTTGATATTAACTAATCTCATGTAAGCATATGGATTATGGAGTATTTTATGGTTCTATAGCTTGTGTACAATATGCATGTCAGAACATGAACATGAACAGGCTCTCCGTGTGGGACAGTTTAATTCTTGTTTTGACTTGTACCAAGCGTGAGGATAAGGCGCCCAGCTCACTCTCCTTCTAGATATCATAGACGGTGGTTTGCTCTCATTGCACTTGCACCTACTCTACCAGACGAATTCTACATTTTAATTATTGTAAGTAGGGCATATTGATTGTCGCAGTTACTTATATCATTGTATAAAACATTATGTTCTAAGAAATTATTATGTTATTTCTGTTACAGCATTTTGATAAACAAATTGATATTTTTTGAAACAACAATTGAATTATGAAACATTGAAATATTTTTCTATTTGTCAGATAGTGTGAAGATGTCAAAATTGAAGACAAGAAGTCAGTTGTCAACCCACTTGAGCCTGCTAGTTGGTAAAGGGAAGGAGCTACCTGTATCAGAACTTCCAACAGTGAGAGACATGCTAAGATTAGGGTTACTCCTTCAAGAAAAAATGCAAAGGACAGAAGGAACTATACAGATAAAGAACTCATAAATGACATGATAGTCCCTCTTCTGCATCAATGGACAAAAGCTAATGCACTATTCAAACCACCTGTGATTAATCAGTGTCGAACTATTGAGCTAAAACTAACGAAATTATGGCACAAAGCAATTGAAACATCACTTGGTAAAGGAAACTTGGCCAGGAAAAATGAATTTCTGCACACACTTGATACTCTGTTTGACATTTTGACCTGCAAGTGCTCCATACAATTATGTTCTGAATCCAACTGTTCTCACTCAGGTAAGAGAGAAAATAATTCCCACATTGATTGTGGTTGTCCTCGTGAAAAGAAGATCCCTGTTTTAGCGCTTGAATTTATAAAGGCACAGAGGACAAAGGCAGAAGGCCAAGGAAGTATGCAAATGGGTTCAATAGATTATTCAGAAACAAAGAAGCAGATTGCTAATGCCAAGAAGAGAACAAATCCGAGAGAGGGAACAAAAGAAGAAAATGAAGAGTGAAGAAGCCATCCAAAGAGAGGAAGAGCTGTGTCAAGATGTTTATCACTTCTTTGATAGTTCTTCTGATGAACAGGAAGCAACATCAGATGATAGTTCCAAAGAGCCATCTGAACCTTTACCAAAGAAAATGAAATACAACACAAGAAATATTTCAAACATTGCTTTAGCTAGTATTCGCCACCATGCTGAACTTCGTGAGGCTGCAGAAATTGCAACTGCCGCCGCTTGGATAGATGCAGGCCTCATCAGCCGAGAGGATGTATCTTTGGTGATAGATCATAATAAAATTAGAAGAGCACAAGAAAAAATTATGAAGGAAATATCTGATCAGCATGAAAAAGATTTAAGCGAGGGAGGGCTCTCCTGTCTTTTGTTTGATGGAAGAATAGATGACACAAAAGTTTTGCTAGAAGTAGAGGGAGTGAACAGAAAGTTTCCAGGTCTCATCAAAGAAGAACACTACTCTGTCTGTTCTGAGCCTGGTGGTCGGTTTTTGTTTCACTTTGCTCCCGAAACTGAAGTAGAAGGGAAGAAACATGCAGAGGTCATTGCTGATCATATTTTATGTTGGGTTCAGGAGAGAGGACTTGGCAGTTCACTGCAGGCTGCTGGTGGAGATTCAACTGCAGTGAACACCGGATGGCAGGGGGGTGTAATGGCGCATTTAGAGAAAAAACTAGGAAGAAGACTTGTTTGGATTGTATGTGATTTACATACAGGCGAGCTACCTCTTCGTCATCTCATCCAGGAACTTGATGGTCCTACAAAGAGCAACAACAAGTGGTCAGGTCCCCTTGGCATCATGCTGGATGAAGCAACACAACTAGAAATAAATACAACCTTTCCAAAGGTCGAAGTTGGCCCTCCCCTTCCGGCGTTGTCTGAAGGAGTCATCAAAGATCTCAGCACAGATCAATCCTATGCTTATCGTATTGCCCAAGCAATAAGATCAGGAGAAGTGCCTCAGTCATTGGCTCTCTTGGAGATTGGACCTGTCAGTCACAGCCGTTGGTTAACTACAGCTCTTCGTTTCTGCAGGATTTGGATTTCCAAACACGAATTGAAGGGCAAAGTGCTGAAGAATTTGAGGTTAATTGTTGAATTTATTATTGGAGTTTATCTTCCCCAGTGGTTTAGTGTGAAACTTAATCCTATGTGGGTGGATGGGCCCAATCACCTTTTGTTTCAATTGCAGCTAGTAAGAACACAGAGGAAGGTAGTGAGGGACATCGTGTTACCTGTGGCAAGAAGGTCCGCTTGGTATGCTCGATCAGAAGCAGTTTTGCAAGCAATGCTTTGCAGTCAATGTACCAATCTCCGAACCGAGGCTGTAGAAGTCATTCTAAAGATTAGAGGAACGCTAATAGATGACGACCAGTTGGGAGACTGTTCGTTTCATTCAAGAAAAGTTCCCCCAATAAACGTCAATGCCACCAAATTGTCAGAATTGGTTGACTTGAGTTTGGAAGTCTTAGAGCCACCATTGACAACAAGTCTAACTAGCCAAGAATTGAGAAACCTTAAAGAGACTCCAATGCAGGTGCCGAAGTGGCCTTCCCACACTCAAAGTGTGGAGAGATGTGTGAAAATGGTCACAGAAGCAGCGGGCCATGTTTACAGCCACGAGAGGCGAGAAGGTTACATCAAAGCACAAATAGCAAGCAGACTACTGATGACAAGAAACCAAAGCAAAGAGAGTATGAAGGCATTGGTTACTTTCAAATAGACTACGGATAATAAAATATAATAATTTGAAACTTGAAACAGTAACATGTGTGCAAACGCTGGTTATGTTATAAATTCACAAATATGTACATTTAAAAATCCATTTGATGTAGGTAGGACTTATTATAAAAAAAAATTTATGCCAGAATATTGTTTTGCATGCTTAAAGACTACAATAAATTGCTACCAAATTACTCGATTTTCAATTTAGCCAGTTCACCCCCTAAATTGACACACCCTAATATATATATATATATATATATATATATATATATATATATATATATATATATATATATATATATATATATATATATATATATATATATATATATATATATATATCCACAAGGAAAAAGAAAAAACGAAGTTCCCAAGCGCTTTCGTGTAATTCACATCTTCAGGGGTGAGTACAAACTAAGTAGAAGCTCAGAAAAAGTTATATATATATATATATATATATATATATATATATATATATATATATATATATATATATATATATATATATATATATATATATATATATATATATATATATATATATATATATACAGTGGCGTACTAAGGAGGGGGCGGGGGGGCGGTCCGCCCCGGGTGACAGCCAGAGGGGGGTGCCATGAGGCAGGACTTAAGCGCAAAAGAACTGTTGATCATGGTAATCAAGCTGCAATGGACAGAGAGAGGAAGAAATGGAGGGGCATACTTCATCGTCTTTTGCATGTAACATGTTTCTAGCTCGACAGAACCTTTCTTTTCGTGGTCATAGAGAGGATATGTTATCAATAAACAAAGGCAATTTCCTAGAACTGGTGGAGTTACTATCAAACTATGATCCTGTTTTGAAAGAACATCTTTTGGAGGTTAAGCATGCTATTCCATCTCAGACATCTGGAAGGAGAGTGAGCTCTTATTTGTCACCAAATATTCAGAATGAATTCATCTGTCTTCTATGAAATAATGTTAAGGAAAAAAATTTGGCTGACATCAAGTAGGCCAAGTATTTTGGAATTCTTTTTGACAGTACACCTGATATTTCTCATACAGATCAGATGTCCGAAGTGATTAGATATGTTCATATTGAAGGTGATTCGGTTGAAGTAAGGGAATCTTTCTTGGGTTTCTTTCCTATTGCTGGAAAAACTGCAAATGAGCTCACAAAGGATATGCTGAGTAATTTGGAGAGTGGTGGACTGGACAATAACTTTTGCCGCAGTCAAGGATATGATAATGCTGCAACTATGGCTGGTATTCATGGAGGTGTTCAGAAGAAAATCAAAGAAATAAATCTAAAGGTTTTGTTTGTGCCTTGTGCCAATCATTCCCTGAACTTTTGTGGGGTACACTCTTTTGTAACCAATCCTTTATGTGTAACATTCTTTGGAACTGTAGAGAAACTTTATTGCTCTTTTTCACTTTCAACTCACCGATGGGAAGTACCGAAAGAAAATATGAACCTGACAGTCAAAAGACTTTCTCAGACTAGATGGAGTGCACATCATGATGCAGTAAAGCCTCTCAAGAAACAATTTGAGAAGCTGATCATAGCCCTGGAAACATTGACGGATCATAGAGAAAATGTTGACACAAGAGGATCAGCTGAAGTTTTGCTTAAAGATGTATGTGTTTTTTATTTTTTGGGTTATCTTTCTTTTTGGTGTGATGTACTGGAAGAAGTGAATCTCACGCAGAAGTATTTGCAAACAGAAGGAATAAGTCTTGAAAAGTGCACTGTAAAGCTCATTGGTTTGAAATTGTTTCTTCGAGGTCAGCGGAATGAAATTGTGGAGAGAGTGATTCAATATGCAACTACACAATGTGAAGAAATGGGCATCGCCATGGAAACAAGAGGGAGGATAAGACGTAAGAAAATGATGCCAGACAAGATGGCTAGAGAAGCTGGACTGACACTGCAAGAGGAAATGAGGAGATCAATGTGTGAATGCTAAGATCGATTTAGTCTAGAATTGGATGCTCGTTCAGAGGCCATGGATAATATCTTGTCAATATCTGCAGTTATTCAGCCAAGCTACTTGCTTTCTGCAAAAGAAGAACTACTTCAGGGGAGTATTTCAAATTCAAGCATGACCAAGATTTTTAATGAAATTTCTGATGAGGATGTCATGGTAGAAATTATGAGACTTCGCAGACACGTGGAGGCTGCCAAAATCACACCTGAAGAAGCCAATAAATGGACAGTCTTGCAGTTCCTGAAGTTTATTGTCAAATGGGACTTATGTGAAACCTTGCCAAACTTGTCATTGTGCCTGAGATTCTTTTTAACAATATGTGTGTCTGTTGCATCATGTGAAAGAAGTTTCTCTAAACTGAAACTCATCAAGAATTATCTTCGTTCTAGCATGACTCAGGCAAGATTGAACAGCCTAGCTATGATTTCTATCGAAAATGAACGTGCCAAGACAGTTAATTTGGATGAAATAATTGGTAAGTTTGCTGAAGCAAAGTCACGAACGATGAGGCTGTAAAACTAATATATATATATATATATATATATATATATATATATATATATATATATATATATATATATATATATATATATATTATATATATATTGAACCACGCCATCAATTGTCATGATCTACCTACCCAGTACTACGAACCATGCCATCTATTGTCCTGATCTACCTACCCAGCACCACGAGCAACGCCATCTAGGGACGAAACCCGAGTATGACTAGTCTTAGTTACCACTCCGGGGTTTCCCTTCTCCATATCCTGGTTGTTGCGTCATCTCCTCAAAGTCTTCCTCATCAGCTCCAGTTCGATGAGAGTTCAGTTCACTCTGGGAAGTGACCACAGGATCACCTATCCTGGAAACCTACGGCACAGTGACTACCTACCGTCTTCTACAATACTCAGCCTTACTCGTCAGCCATCTCAGCTCCGCACTTAAGTATTTGTAATCTTATATTGCCTCCCCCCTCCACCTTGCTTCAAATTATTTTATGTTGTATAAATATGTATATACTGTTAAGCCAATGTTGTGTATGTTTAGGTTAAGTATGGTTAAGGGTAAATTATAGAAAGCTGAATATTTTGTTAAGGGATTTATGGTACTTTATTATACACAACAAAAGCTCGCATCCTTTGTCTACCCTTTTATAGTCAGATTGTCTTTGTTTTTTTATTGTTGTTGCCTGTTGGGATCTGGGTAGACTTTTAACTGTATTCTAAATCCCCAACTCGTAACAAATGGCGACCGTGACAGGACCCGACATTAAGTGCCATATTCCTTTCCCCCTTGTTACTCCTTGTTAATTATTCCTCCCAGTCACTTCAGTTCACAATTGCTTTACGGTGGTTTAAAGTTCCTTCATATGTGTGTGCATATATTGGTATTATCGTACAGTAAGAGTGACAGACGTAGGATATTTGGTTCCAAGTGTAATAAGGCTTACCTGTTATTACACGTGGCAGTCGTGTAGTAAGTCTTATCGAGTGTAGGGAAGAATCCGGATCTGTTTAATGCCGTACCCTCACTCCAGAGTAGGCTGTTCCATAGTCACTAGTTTAGGGTGAAGTGATATCTTGGGACGCCAGGCTCTACCAGGACCCCAAAATTATAAAGCCTCAATTATTGTTCTTCTCATTATCTCATTCGGGGTCAATAATAAAGTAACTCAAGGGTTGTTAATCCGGATCTTTAAATTAATGCCGTAATACGCCCTTCCTGTTTCAAGTATCTAAGGGTTGTTAATCCGGATCTTTATATTAATGCCGTAATACGCCCTTCCTGGTTACTCAAGGGTTGTTAATCCGGATCTTTATATAAATGCCGTAATACGCCCTTCCTGTATCAAGTATCTAAGGGTTGTTAATCCGGATCTTTATATAAATGCCGTAATACGCCCTTCCTGTTTCAAGTATCTAAGGGTTGTTAATCCGGACCTTTATA
>NW_024737341.1:0-13360 GCF_018991925.1 Homarus americanus
GACTTTGTTATACTCGACCAGAGGCCTTTGTTATACTCGATCAGGGGACTTTGTTATACGCGATCAGGAGACTTTGCTATACTCGATTAGGGGCTTTTGTGATACTCGATCAGGGACTTTCTTATACTCCACCAGGGACTTTCTTATATTCGATCAGGGGATATGTAATACTCGATCAGGGGACTTTGTTATACACGATCTGGGATCTTTGTTATACTCGTCCAGGGGGCTTTGTTATACTCGATCAGGGGACTTTGTTATACTCGATCAGCGGACTTTGTCTCATTCGATCAGGGCCTTTGATATACTCGACTTGGGGACTTTGTTATAATCGATCAGGGGACTTTGTTACGCTCGATCTGGGGACTTTGTTATACTGGGCCAGGAGACTTTGTAATACTCGATCAGGGGATATGTTATACTCGATCAGGGGACTTTGTTATACTGGACCAGGGGGGACTTTGTTATACTCGATCAAGGGGACATTGTTATACTCGATCAAGGGACTTTGTTATACTCGACCAGGGATCTTTTTTATACTTGACCAATGGACTTTGTTATACTCGATGAGGGGACTTTGTTATACTCGACCAAGGGATTTTGTTATACTCGATCAGGGGACTTCTTTATACTCGACCAGAGGACTTTGTGATACTCAATCAGGAGATATGTTATACTCGATCAGGGGACTTTGTTATACTCAACCAGGGGACTTTGTTATACTCGATCAGGGGACTTTGTTATATGCGATCAGGAGACTTTGTTATACTCGATTAGGGGCCTTTGTTATACTCGATGAGGGGACTTTATTATACTCGACCAGGGGACTTTGCTATAGTCGACCAGGGGACTTTGTTATACTCGATTAGGGGACTTTGTTATACTCGACCAGGGGACTTTTTTGTACTTGATCAGGGGAATTTGTCTTACTCGATCAGGGGACTTTGTTATACTCGACCGGAAGACTTTGTTATACTCGATCAGGTGATATGTTACACTCGATCCGGGGACTTTGTTATTCTCGACGAGGGGCCTTTTTATACTCGATTAGAAGACTTTGATATACTCGACCAGGAGACTTTGTGATACTCGATCAGTGGACTTTGTTATACTCCACCAGGGACTTTGTTATATTCGATCAGGGGATATGTAATACTCGATCAGGGGACTTTGTTATACTCGATCAGGGGACTTTGTCTTACTCGAGCAGGGCCCTTTGCTATACTCGACCGGGGGACTTTGTTATAATCGATGAGGGGTCTTTGGTATGCTCGATCTAGGGACTTTTTTATTCTGGGCAAGGGGGCTTTTTTATACTCGATCAGGGGGCTTTGTTACAATGGACCAGAGGACATTTTTATACTCGATTAGGGGACTTTTTTGTTACACTCGATCAGGGGACTTTGTTATACTCGAACAGGGGCCTTTGTTATACTCGATTAGGGACTTTTTTATACTCGAGCAGGGGGCTTTGTTATACTCGATTAGGGGACTTTGTTATACTCGATCAGGAGGCTTTGTTTTATTCGATCAGGGGACTTTGCTATACTCGACCAGGGGACTTTGTTATACTCGAACAGGGGAATTTGTTATAGTCGACCAGGGAACATTTTTATACTTGACCAATGAACTTTGTTATACTCGATGAGGGGTCTTTGTTATACTCGATTTGGGGACTTTGTTATACTCGATGAGGACGCTTTGTTTTTCTCGATCAGGGGACTTTGCTATACTCGACCAGGGGACTTTGTTATACTGGGCCAGGGGACTTTTTTATACTCAATCAGTGGACTTTGTTATACTCGATCATGGGACTTTGTTATACTCGTCTAGGGGGCTTTTTTATACTCGATCAGGGGACTTTGTTATACTCGATCAGAGGACTTTGTCTTACTCGATCAGGGCCCTTTGCTATACTCGACCAGGGGACTTTGTTATAATCGTACAGGGTACTTTGTTATGCTCGATATGGGGACTTTGTTATACCGGGCCAGGGGACTTTTTTATACTCGATCAGGGGACTTTTTTATACTCGATCAGGGCCTTTGTTATACTCGATCAGGGGACTTTGTTATACTCGACCAGGGGGCTTTGTTATACTCGATCAGGGGACTTTGTTATACTCGACCAAGGGCCTTTGTTATACTCGATCACCGGATTTTGTTAGACTCGAACAGGGGACTTTGTTTTATTCGACTAGGGTACTTTGTTATCCTCGATTCGGCGGGTTTGTTATACTCGATCAGGGAACTTTGTTATAATCGATGAGGGGCCTTTGTTATACTCGATCAGGGTCCTTTGTTATACTAGATCAAGGGACTTTGTTATACTCGATCAGGGGACTTTCTTATACTCGAGCAGGGGGCTGTGTTATACTCGATCAGGGGACTTTGTTATACACGATGTGGAGGCTTTGTTATACTCTATCAGGGGACTTTGTTATACTCGACCAGGGGACTTTTTTATACTTGACCAATGGACTTTGTTATACTCGATGAGGGGCCTTTGTTACACTCGATCTGGGGACTTAGCTATACTCGATGAGGGGACTTTGTTATACTCCATCAGGGGACTTTTTTATACTCGACCAGAGTACTTTGTTATACTCGATCAGGGGACTTTGTTATACTCGACCAGTGGACTTTTTTATACTTGACCAATGGACTTTGTTATACTCAATGAGGGGCCTTTGTTATACTCGACCAGGGGACTTTGTTATACTCGACCAGGGGACATTGTTATATGTGATCAGGGGACTTTTTTATACTCGATCAGGGAATTTGTTATTCTCAACCAGAACACTTTGTTATACTCGATCAGGGGACTTTGTTATACTCAATCAGGGGAGTTTGTTATACTCGCTTAGGGGCCATTTGTTATACTCGATGAGGGGGCTTTGTTATACTCGACCAGTGGACATTGTCATAATCGATCAGTGGACTTTCCTATATTTGACCCATGGACTTTGCTATACTCGATGAGGGGCTTTTGTTATACTCAATCAGGGGACTTTGTTATACTCGATCAGGGGACTTTCTTATACTCGAGCAGACGACTTTGGTATCTTCGATCAGGGGATATGTTATACTCGATCAGGGGACTTTGTAATACTCGATCAGAGGACTTCGTTATACTCGTCCATGGGCCTTTGTTATACTCGATTAGAAAACTTTGTCATACTCGACCAGGGGACTTTGTTTTACTCCACCAGGGACTTTGTTATACTCGATCAGGGGATATGTTATACTCGATCAGGGGACTTTGTTATGCTCGGTTCAGGGGTCTTTGTTATACTCGTCCATTGGGCTTTGTTATATTAGGATCAGGGGACTTTGTTACACTCGGTCAGGGGACTTTGTCTTACTCTATGAGGGGATATGTTATACTCGATCAGGGGACTTTGTTATACTGGACAAGGAGACTTTGTTATACTCGATCAGGGGACTTTGTTATACTCGTCCAGGGGACTTGGTTATACTGGACCAGAGGACTTTGTTATACTCGTCTAGGGGGCTTTGTTATATTACGATCAGGGGACTTTGTTATTCTCGACCAGGGGACTTTGTTATACTCGACCAGAGGCCTTTGTTATACTCGGTCTGGGTGACTTTGTTATAATCGATCAAGGGACTTTGTTATGCTCGATCTGGGGAATTTGTTATACTGGGCCTGGAGACTTTTTTATACTCGATCAGGGGATATGTTATACTCGATCAGGGGACTTTTTTATACTTGACCAGAGGACTTTGTTATACTCGATGAGGGGGCTTTGTTATACTCGACCAGGGGACTTTGTTATACTCGATCAGGGGCCTTTGTTATACTCGATCAGGGGACTTTGTTATACTCGATAAGGGGACTTTGTTATACTCGATTAGGGGACTTTGTCAGACTCGATCAGGGCCCTTTCCTATACTCGACCAGGGGACTTTGATATGCTCGATCTGGGGAATTTGTTATACTGGGCCTGGAGACTTTGTTATACTCGATCAGGGAATATGTTATTCTCGATCAGTGGACTTTGATATACTCGATTTGGGGCCTTTGTTATACTCGATGAGAAGGCTTTGTTATACTCGACCAGGGGACTTTGTTATACTCGATCAGGGAACTTTGTTATACTCAACCAGGGGACTTTTTTAGAATTAATCAGGGGACTTTGTCATACTCGATCAGGGAATTTTGTTATACTCGATCAGGGGATATGTTATACTCGAACAGGGGACTTTGTTATACTCCTTAGAGGAATTTGTTATACTCGATCAGGGACTTTGTTATACTTAATGTAGGTCTTTGTTATACTCGATGAGGGCTTTGGTTATCCTCTGATCAAGGGGACTTTGTTATACTCGATCAAGGGACTTTGTTATACTCGATAAGAGGAATTTGTTATACTCGATCAGGGGACTTTGTCTTACTCGATCAGGGCCCTTTGCTATACTCGACCAGGGGACTTTGATATAATCGATCAGGGAATTTTGTTATACTCGATATGGGGACTTTGTTATGCTCGATCAGGGAACTTTGTTATACTCAACCAGGGGACTTTTTAAAAATTAATCAGGGGACTTTGTCATACTCGAACCAGGGGAATTTTGTTATACGCGATCAGGGGATATGTTATACTCGATCAGGGGACTTTGTTATACTCAACCAGAGGACTTTGTTATACTCGATCTGGGGACTTTGTTATACTGAGCCAGGGGACGTTGTTATACTCGATCAGGGGATATGTTATACTCGATCAGGGGTCTTTGTTTTACTGGACGAGGGGACTTTGTTATACTCGATCAGGGAACTTTGTTATACTCGATCAGGGGACTTTGTTATACTCGTCCAGGGGGCTTTGTTATATTACGATCAGGGGACTTTGTTATTCTCGACCAGGGGACTTTGTTATACTCGACCAGAGGCCTTTGTTATACTCGGTCTGGGTGACTTTGTTATAATCGATCAAGGGACTTTGTTATGCTCGATCTGGGGAATTTGTTATACTGGGCCTGGAGACTTTGTTATACTCGATCAGGGATATGTTATACTCGATCAGGGGACTTTTTTATACTTGACCAGAGGACTTTGTTATACTCGATGAGGGGGCTTTGTTATACTCGACCAGGGGACTTTGTTATACTCGATCAGGGGCCTTTGTTATACTCGATCAGGGGACTTTGTTATACTCGATAAGGGGACTTTGTTATACTCGATCAGGGGACTTTGTCATACTCGATCAGGGCCCTTTGCTATACTCGACCAGGGGACTTTGATATGCTCGATCTGGGGAATTTGTTATACTGGGCCTGGAGACTTTGTTATACTCGATCAGGGGATATGTTATTCTCGATCAGTGGACTTTGATATACTCGATTTGGGGCCTTTGTTATACTCGATGAGGGGGCTTTGTTATACTCGACCAGGGGACTTTGTTATACTCGATCAGGGAAATTTGTTATACTCAACCAGGGGACTTTTTTAAAATTAATCAGGGGACTTTGTCATACTCGATCAGGGGAATTTTGTTATACTCGATCAGGGGATATGTTATACTCGATCAGGGGACTTTGTTATACTCAACCAGAGGAATTTGTTATACTCGATCAGGGGACTTTGTTATACTTAATCATGGGTCTTTGTTATACTCGATGAGGGGCTTTGGTTATCCTCGATCAGGGGACTTTGTTATACTCGATAAGGGGACTTTGTTATACTCGATAAGAGGAATTTGTTATACTCGATCAGGGGACTTTGTCTTACTCGATCAGGGCCCTTTGCTATACTCGACCAGGGGACTTTGATATAATCGATCAGGGGATTTTGTTATACTCGATATGGGGACTTTGTTATGCTCGATCAGGGAACTTTGTTATACTCAACCAGGGGACTTTTTTTACATTAATTAGGGGACTTTGTCATACTCGAACCAGGGGAATTTTGTTATACGCGATCAGGGGATATGTTATACTCGATCAGGGGACTTTGTTATACTCAACCAGAGGACTTTGTTATACTCGATCTGGGGACTTTGTTATACTGAGCCAGGAGACGTTGTTATACTCGATCAGGGGATATGTTATACTCGATCAGGGGTCTTTGTTTTACTGGACGAGGGGACTTTGTTATACTCGATCAGGGAACTTTGTTATACTCGATCAGGGGACTTTGTTATACTCGACCAGGGGACTTTGTTATACTCGACCAGAGGCCTTTGTTATACTCTGTCAGGGGACGTTTTTATACTCGTCGAGGGGGCTTTGTTATACTCGCTCAGGGGACTTTATTATACTCTATCAGGGGACTTTTTCTTACTCGATGAGGACCCTTTGCTATACTCGACCAGGGGACTTTGTTTTAATCGATGAGGGGACTTTGTTATACTCGATCAGGGGACTTTGTTATACTGGGCCAGAGGACTTTTTAATACTCGGTCAGGGGACTTTGTTATATGAGTATCAGGGGACTTTGTTATTCTCGACCAGGGGACTTTGTTATACTCGACCAGAGGCCTTTGTTATCCTCGGTCCGGGACTATGTTATAATCGATCAGGGGACTTTGTTATGCTCGATCTGGGGCTTTGTTATATTGGGCCAGGAGACGATTTTATACTCGATGAGGGGATATGTTATACTCGATCAGGGGACTTTGTTATACTCGATTAGGGACTTTGTTATACTCGATCAGGGGACTGTGTTATACTCGTCCAGGGGGGCTTTGTTATACTCGATCAGGGAATTTGTTATACTCGATCACGTGATTTTTGTTATACTCGATCAGGGGACTTTGTTATACTCGTCCAGGGGTCTTTGTTATACTCGACCAGGGGACTTTGTTATAATCGATCAGGGGACTTTGTTTAGCTCGATATGGGGACTTTGTTATACTGGGCCAGGGGACATTTTTATACTCGATCAGCGGACTTAGTTATACTCGATAAGGGGATTTTCTTGTACTCGATAAGGGGAATTTGTTCTACTCGATAAGGGGACTTTGTTAGACTCGAACAGGGGACTTTGTTATACTCGACCAGGGGACTTTGTTAGACTCGATGAGGCGCCTTTGTTATACTAGATGAGGGGACTTTGTTATACTCGATTAGGGGCCTTTTTTAGACTCGATCAGGGGCCTTTGTTATACTCGATCAAGGGACCTTGTTATACTCGAGCAGGGGGCTTCGTTATACTCGATCAGGGGACTTTGTTATACTCGATGAGGAGGCTTTGTTATACTCGATTAGGGGACTTTGTTATACTCAACCAGAGAACTTTGTTATACTCGATTAAGTGCCTTTGTTATACTCGATCAAGGAACTTTGTTTTACTCAACCAGGGGACTTTTTTAATATTAATCAGGGGACTTTGTCATACTCGATCAGGGGAATTTTGTTATACTCGATCAAGGGATATGTTATACTCGATCAAAGACTTTGTTATACTCAACCAGAGGACTTTGTTATACTGGATCAGGGGACTTTGTTATACTCGATGAGGGCTTTTGTTATCCTCGATCAGGGGACTTTGTTATACTCGACCAGCGGACTTTGTTATACTCGATCAGGGGACTTTGTTATATTCGACCAGCGGACTTGTTATACTCGATCAGGGGAATTTTGTTATACTCGATCAAAGGACTTTGCTATACTTGATTAGGGGCCTTTGTTATACTCGATAAGAAAACTTTGTTATACTCGACAAAGGGACTTTGTTATACTCGTTCAAGGGACTTTTGTTATACTCGATCAGGGGACTTTGTTATACTCGTCCAGGGGCCTTTGATATACTAGATCAGGGGACTTTGTTATACTCGATATGAGGACTTTGTTATACTCGATAAGGGGAATTTATTATACTCGATAAGGGGACTTTGTTAGACTCGAACAGGGGACTTTGTTATACTCGACCAGGGGACTTTGTTATACTCGATTATGCGGCTTTGTTATAGTCGATTAGGGGACTTTGTTATACTCGATAAGGGGCCTTTTTTATACTCGATCAGGGGCCTTTGTTATACTAGATCAGGGGACTTTTTTATACTCGATCAGGGGCCTTTGTTATACTCGACCAGGAGGCTTTGTTATACTCGACCAGGGGACTTATAATACTCGAGAAGGGGGCTGTGTTATACTCGATTAGGGGACTTTGTTATACTCGATCAGGAGGCTTTGTTATACTCGATCAGGGGACTTTGCTATACTCGACCAAGGGACTTTGTTATACTCGATCAGGGGTCTTTGTTATGCTCGACCAGGGGACTTTTTTATACTTGACCAATGGAATTTGTTATACTCGATGAGGGGCTTTTGTTTTACTTGATCTGGCGACTTTGTTATACTCGACAGGAGATTTTGTTATAGTCCATCAGGGGACTTTTTTATACTCGACCAGAGGACTTTGTTATAATCGATCAGGGGACTTTGTTATACTCGTCCATGGGACTTTTTTACACTTGACCAATGGACTTTGTTATACTCAATGAGGGGCCTTTGTTGTTCTCGATCAGGGGACTTTGTTATACTCGACCAGGGGACTTTGTTATACTCGACCAGGGGAATTTGTTATACTGGGCCAGGGGCCTTTTTTATACTCGATGAGGCGACTTTGTTATACTCGATCAGGGACTTTTGTTATACTCGATCAGGGGAATTTGTTATACTCGACCAGGGGGCTTTGTTATACTCGATCAGAGGACTTTGTTATACTCGATAAGAGGTCTTTGTAATACTCGATAAGGGGAATTTGTTGTACTCGATATGGGGACTTTGTTATACTGGGCCAGGGGAATTTTTTATACTCGATGAGGCGAATTTGTTATGCTCGATCAGGGACTTTTGTTATACTCGACCAGGGAACTTTGTTATACTCGATTTGGCGGCTTTGTTATACTCGATCAAGGGGACTTTGTTATATTCGATAAAGGGGCCTTTGTTATACTCGATCAGGTGCCTTTGTTTTACTAGATTAGGGGACTTTGTTATACTCGATTAGGGGCCTTTTTTGGACTCGATGAGGGGTCTTTGTTATACTCGATCAGGGGACTTTGTTATATTCGAGCAGGGGGCTTTGTTATACTCGAGCAGGGGACTTTCTTATACTCGAGAAGGGGGCTGTGTTATACTCGATCAAGGGACTTTGTTATACTCGATCAGGAGGCTTTGTTATTCTCGATCAGGGGAATTTGCTATACTCGACCAGGGGACTTTGTTATTCTCGATCAGGAGTCTTAAGTTATACTCGACCAGGGGACTTTTTTATACTTGACCAATGGACTTTGTTATACTCGATGAGGGGCTTTTGTTGTACTCGATCTGGCGACTTTGTTATACTCGAGCAGAGGACTTTGTTATACTCCATCAGGGGACTTTGTTATACTGGACCAGGGGTCTTTGGTATACTCGATCAGGGGACATTGTTATTCTCGATCAGGGGGCTTTAATATACTCGTCTAGGAGTCTTTTTTATACTCAATCAGGGGACTTTGTTATACTCGATCAGGGGACTTTGTCTTACTCGATCAGGGCCCTTTGCTATACTCGCCCAGGGGACTTTGTTATGCTCGATATGAGGAATTTGTTATACTGGGCCAGGGGACTTTTTTGTACTCGATCAGGGGACTTTGTTATACTCGATCAGGGGACTTTGTCATACTCGATCAGGGACTTTTTACTCTTTGCTATACTCGATGAGGGGCCTTTGTTACTCGATCAGGGGATTTGTTATACTCGACCAGGGGACTTTGTTATACTCGATCAGGGGATGTGTTATACTCGAAATTTGTTATACTCGATCAGGGGACTTTGCTAAACTCGACCAGGGGACTTTGTTATACTCGAGCAGGGGGCTTTGTTATACTCGATTAGGGGACTTTGTTATACTCAATCAGGAGACTTTGTTATACTCGATCAGGGGAATTTGCTATACTCGACCAGGGGACTTTGTTATCCTCGATCAGGAGTCTTAAGTTATACTCGACCAGGGGACTTTTTTATACTTGACCAATGGACTTTGTTATACTCGATGAGGGGCTTTTGTTGTACTCGATCTGACGACTTTGTTATACTCGAGCAGAGGACTTTGTTATACTCCATCAGGGGACTTTGTTATACTGGACCAGGGGCCTTTGGTATACTCGATCAGGGGACTTTGTTATTCTCGATCAGGGGGCTTTAATATACTCGTCTAGGAGGCTTTTTTATACTCAATCAGGGGACTTTGTTATACTCGATCAGGGGACTTTGTCTTACTCGATCAGGGCCCTTTGCTATACACGCCCAGGGGACTTTGTTATGCTCGATATGAGGAATTTGTTATACTGGGCCAGGGGACTTTTTTGTACTCGATCAGGTGACTTTGTTAAACTGGACCAGGGGACATTTATATTCTCGATTAGGGGACTTTGTTATTCTCGATCAGGGGACTTTTGTTTCACTCGATCAGGGGACTTTGTTATACTCGACCAGGGGCCTTTGTTATACTCGATTAGGGAGTTGTTATACTCGATAAGAGGACATTGTTATACTCGAAAAGGGGAATTTGTTATACTCGATAAGGGGACTTTTTTAGACTCGATTAGGGAACTTTCTTATTCTCGATGAGGGGCCTTTGTTATACTCGATCAGGGGCCTTTGTTTAATAGAACAAGGGACTTTGTTATACTCGATTAGAGGTCTGTTTTGGACTCGATCAGGGGACTTTGTTATACTCGAGCAGGGGGCTTTGTTATACTCGATCTGGGGACTTTGTTATACTCGATGAGGAGGCTTTGTTATACTCGATCAGGGGACTTTGCTAAACTCGACCAGGGGACTTTGTTATACTCGAGCAGGGGGCTTTGTTATACTCGATTAGGGGACTTTGTTATACTCAATCAGGAGACTTTGTTATACTCGATCAGGGGACTTTGCTATACTCGACCAGGGGACATTGATATACTCGATCAGGGGACTTTGTTATACTCGACCAGGGAACTTTTTTATACTTGACCAATGGACTTTATTATACTCGATGAGGGGCCTTTGTTATACTCGATGAGGGGACTTTGTTATACTCCATCAGGGGACTTTGTTATACTCGATCAGGGGACTTTTTTATACTCGACCAGAGGACTTTGTTATACTCAATCAGGGGATATGTTATACTTGATCAGGGGATTTTGTTATACTCAACCAGGGGACTTTGTTATACTCGATCAGGTGACTTTGTTATACTCGATCAGGGGACTTTTTTATTCCTGATCAGGGGATTTGTCATACTCGATCAGTGGACATTCCTATATTTGACCAATGGACTTTGCTATACTCGATAAGGGGACTTAGTTATACTCCATCAGGGGACTTTGTTATACTCGATGAGGGGACCTTTTTATACTCGACCAGAGGACTTTGTTATACTCAATCAGGGGATATGTTATACTTGATCAGGGGATTTTGTTATACTCAACCAGGGGACTTTGTTATGCTCGATCAGGGGATTTGTTCTACTTGATTTGGGGACTTTGTTATACTGGACCAGGGGGCTTTGTTATACTCGATTAGGGGACTTTGTTATACTCGGCCAGGGGACTTTTTTATACTTGACCAATGGACTTTGTTATACTCAATGAGGGGCCTTTGTTATACTCGATCAGGGGACTTTGTTATACGCGATCAGGGGACCTTTTTATACTCGACCAGAGGATTTTGTTATACTCGACCAGGGGATATGTTATTCTCGATCAGGGGATTTTGTTATACTCAACCAGAGGACTTTATTATACTCAATCAGGGGCCTTTGTTATACTCGATGAGGGGGCTTTGTTTTACTCGACCAGGCGACTTTTTCATACTTGATGAGGGGACTTTGTCATACTCGATCAGTGGACTTTCCTATATTTGACCAATGGACTTTACTATACTCGATGAGGGGCCCTTTGTTATACTCGATCAGGGACTTAGGGATACTCCACCAGGGGACTTTGTTATACTCGATCAGGGGACTTTGTTATACTTGATTAGGGGACTTTGTTATACTCGATCAAAGGACTTTGTCATACTTAATCAGAGGACTTTATTATACTCGACCAGGGGCCTTTGTTATACTCGATTAGAAAACTTTGTTATACTCGACCAGGGGCCTTTGTTATACTCGATTAGAGAACTTTGTTACACTCGACCAGGGGACTTTGTTATACTGCACCAGGGACTTTGTTATACTCGATCAGGGGATATGGTATACTCGATCAGGGGACTTTGGTATACTAGGTTCAGGGGACTTTGTTATACTCGTCCAGCGGGCTTTGTTATACTAGGATCAGGGGACTTTGTTATGCTCGATCAGGGGACTTTGTCTTACTCGATCAGGGCCCTTTTTTATACTCGACCAGGGGAATTTGTTATAATCGATTAGGGGACTCTGTTATGCTCGATCTAGGGACTTTGTTAAACTGGCCAAGGAGACGTTGTTATACTCGATCAAGGGATATGTTATACTCGATCAGGGGACTTTGTTATTCTGGACCAGGGGACTTTTTTATACTTGACTAATGGACTTTGTTATACTCGATGAGGGGCCTTTTTTATACTCGATATAGGGCACTTTTTTATACTTGACCAGAGGACTTTGTTATATTCGATTTGGGGACTTTGTTATAATCGACCAGGGGACGTTTTTATACTTGACCAATGGACTTTGTTATACTCAATGAGGGGCGTTTGTTATACTCGATCAGGGGAATCTGTTATACACGACCAGGGGACTTTGTTATACGCGATCAGGGGACTTTTTTATACTCGACCAGAGGACTTTGTTATACTCGATCAGGGGATATGTTATACTCGATCAGGGGACTTTGTTATACTCAACCAGAGGACTTTGTTATACTTAATCAGGGGACTTTGTTATACTCGATTAGGGGCCTTTCTTATACTCGATGAGGGGGCATTGTTATACTCGACCAGGGGACTTTGCTATACTCGACCAGGGACTTTATTATACTCGACCAGGGCTTTGTTATACTAGGATCAGGGGTCTTTGTTATACTCGATCAAGGGAACTGTTATATATCAGGAGCTCTGTTATACTCGATCAGGAGGCTTTGTTATACTCGATCAGGGGACTTTGCTACACTCGACCAGGGGACTTTGTTATACTCGAGTAGGGGGCTTTGTTATACTCGATTAGGGGACTTTGTTATGCTCGATGAGGAGGCTTTGTTATACTCGATCAGGGGACTTTGTTATACTCGATTAGGGGACTTTGTTATACACGACCTGGGAACTTTTTTATCCTTGACCAATGGACTTTGTTATACTCGATGAGGGCCTTTGTTATACTCGATGAGGGGACTTTGTTATACTCGACCAGGGGACTTTGTTATACTCGACCAGGGGACTTT
>NW_024737342.1:0-10000 GCF_018991925.1 Homarus americanus
CCAACCACCACCACCCCACCCCACCACCCCACACCACCACACCACCACCCCACCACACCACTCCACCACCACCCCACCACACCACCAACCCCAACACCCCACCACACCACCCCACCAAACCCCACCAACCCACAACCACACACCAACCCCACCACACCCCACCACACCACCACCCCACCACCAACCACACCACCAACCCCACCACAACCCACCACACACCACCCACCAACCTCACCACCAAACAACCACCACCAACCAACCACCACCAACCCCACTCACCAACCACACACCACCAACATCCACCACAACCAACCACTCCACTAACCACCACCAACCAACCACCCAACCACCAAACACAAACCAACAACCCAACCCCCACCAACCCCAACCAACCACCCAACACTCACCCCAACCAACACACCCACCAACCCCCACCACCAACTCACCAACTTAACCCCACAACCCCACCACCCACCAACCAGCACCACACCAACTACACCCACCAACCAAATCACACCAACCCCACCACACCAACCAACCAACCCCCACACCCCACCCACCACCACCACACCACCACAACACAACTCACACCACCCACCACACCACCACACACACCAACCCCAACACCACCCAACTCACCACACCACCAACCCACCACAACCACCCATCACACACCACCAACCACCACACCCCACCACACACCACCCCAACACCACCCCAACCACCCCACACCCCACCAACCCCACCACAACCAACCAACCAACCAACCCAACCCAACCACAACACACCACCAACCAACCCCACCCCACAACCCAACCACACCAACACCCCACCCTAACCAACCACACCCCACCAACCCACCACCAACCAACTCACCACCACCAACCCCACCAACCAACCACACCACCAACCCCACACCAACCCCACACACCACACCAACCCCACCACCACCTCACAACCACCACCACCCACCCAACCACCACCAACCCACCAACCACCCACACCACCAACCACCACACCACCACCCACCACCAACCCCACCACACCACACCACACCACCAACCACCACACCACCACACCACCACCCCACCACACCCCACCAAACCCACCACCACCAACCACACCACCAACCCAACCAACCACACCCCACCCCAAATCAACAACCAACCACACCCCACCAACCACCACAACCAACCACACCACCAACCCACCACAACCAACCAACCCAACCACCACCCCACCACCACCAACCACACCACCAACCCCACCACACAACCCAACCACCACCAACCCCACACCAACCCAACCACACCCCACCAACCCCACCCCACCACCAACCCCACCTCAACCAACCCCACCACCACCCACACCCCACCAATACCAAACCACCAACCAACCACACCACCAACCCCACCACAACTCACCACACCACCAACCCCACTACACCAACCACACCAACCACCCCACCACACACCAACCCACACCACCAACTCACCACCAACCAACCACCAACCCAACTCAAACACACCAACCACAATCACCACCCTACCACACTCAACCACACCACCAACCCACACCCCACCACACCCCACCAACCCCACCACAACCCCACCACACCACCAACCCACCACACCCCACCCCACACACCACCAACCCCACCCCACCAACCAACCACACCCCACCAACCCCACACAACCAACCACCCCAACCCACACCACAACCCCAACCACACCCCACCCCAACCCCACCACCAACCACACCACCAACCCACCCAACCACACCACACCACCAACACCACCACAACCCCACCAACTCAACTCCCACTCAACAACCAACCACCACCACCAACCCCACCAACCAACCACACCGACCAACCCACCAACCAACCACACCACCAACCAACCAACCCCACAACCAACCAACCAACCAACCAACTGCACCCACCACCACCCAACCCCACCAACCAACCAACCCCACCCCACCACCTCCCACCAACCAACCACCACCACCACTACCAACCCCACCTCACCAAACCACCAACTCACCACCTCACCAACCTCAACACCCAACTCCCACCACCTCACCTCACTCACCCCAACTCACCACCACCTCAACCACCACCACCTCACCACCACCTCAACCACCACCACAACCAACCAACCAACCAACCAACTCAACCCAACCAACCACCCCAAACCCACCAATCAACCACCCACCCTCCCCACACCACCAACCAAATCAACCAACCACAAACCACCAACTCACCCCAACCAACCAACCACCCCACCAACCACCACCCCACCACCACCACACCACCACCAACCAACCAACCCACCCAACCAACCAACCCACCACCACCACACCACCACCCCAACCCCAACCAACACCACCACCACCCACCACCACACCACCACCACCACTCCACACCACCAACCCACTGCCCCAACCGACCCCACCCCACCAACCAACCAACTGGCCCCAACCACCAACCAACCAACCACCAACCAACCCCACCAACCAACCAACCCCACCAACCAACCACCCCAACTAACCAACCAACCAACCAACCAACCAACCACACCAACCACCACCACCCCACCACCACCAACCAACCCCACCAACCAACCACCACCACACTACCACCACCACCACCCCCCAACCCCCACCTCACCACCTCACCCACCACACCACCACCACCACCAACCACCACCACCACACCAACCCACCACCACCAAACCAACCACCACCTCAACCCACCACCAATCACATCAACCAACCAACTTCAACCAACCACCACCACCACCAACCAACCAACTCAACTCAACCAACTCCCACCCTCACCACCCCACCAACTCAACTCAACTCACCCACCAACCAACTATTCCACCAATCAACTAACCAACTCAATCAACTCACCACAACCAACCCCCACCCAACTCAACCAACCTCAACTCACTAAAACACCACCAACCAACTAACCAACCAACTCAACACCAACACTCACCAACTCACCAACTCAACCACCACCACCACCAACCAACCACCCCCACCAACTCAACCCACCACACCACACCAACCCCAACCACCACCAACCAACTCAACCAACTCAACCACCAACACCACCACCAACCAACCACCAAACCAACCAACTCAACCAACCAACCCCACCAACTCAACCAACCAACCAACCCCACCCCACCACCCAACCAACCAACCCAACCAACCCCTCAACCAACCCCCACCAACCCCACCAACCAACCAACTCACACCCAACCCCACCAACCAACCACCACCACCCACCACCACCACCACCAACCACCACCCCACCACCACCACCACCACCACACCACACACCAACCAACCCCAACCAACCACACCACCAACCAACCAACCAACCACCACCCCACCCACAACCACCAACCAACCACCACCAACCAACCAACCAACCCCAACCAACCACCCACCACCAACCAACACTCAACCAACCAACCACCACCACCAACTCAACTCAACCACCAACTCAATCTCACCCCACCACCCCACCACCACCCCACCACCACCACCACACCACCCACCACCCCACCACCCCACCACCACCACCACCAACCACCACCCCACCCACCAACCACCACCCCACCACCACCAACCAACTCCACCACCACCAACCACCACCCACACCACCAACCAACCCCAACTCAACCCACCACCACCACCACCCCCACCCACACCAATCAACCACCACCTCCACCAACCAACTCACCCAAACCAACCACCACCAACTCACCAACACCACCAACCAACTCAACCAACCAACCAACTCAACCACCACCACCAACCCCAACCACCCACCACCAACTCAACCAACCAACCACCCCACCACCCCACCAACCACCCCACCACCTCACCAACCTCAACCACCACAACCACCACCACCACCACCACCAACCAACCAACCAACCAACCACCAACCCCAACCACCACCACCACCAACCAACCAACCCCACCAACACCAACCAACCCACACCAACCCCAAACCACCAACCAACCAACCACACCACCACCACCAACCAACTACCCACCACCAACCAACCAACCAACCCCACCACCACCCACCACCACCACCTCACCACCACCACACCACCACCACCACCACCACCACAATCAACCAACCAACCAACCACCACAACCAACTCCACCACCACCACCACCACCAATCAACCCACCAACCCACCAACCCCACCAACCACCACCAACCAACCAACCAACAACACCACCTCACCACCAACCAACTCACCCCACCAACCAACCAACTCAACTCAACCAACCAACCACCAACTCAACCTCAACCAACCACCAACTCAACCAACCCCACCAACCAACAATCACCACCAACCAACTCAACCCACCAACCAACCAATCAACCAACCCCAACCTCAACCAACCCCACCACCACCACCACCCCACCACTACCAACCCCAACCAACCCCACCCCACACCACCCCACCAACTCAACCAACCACCACCACCTCACCACCAACCAACTCACCACCACCAACCAACTCACCAACCCAACCCACCACCTCACCACCACCACCTCACCACCACCAACCACCACCACCACCACCACAACCACCACCCCACCACCACCACCACCACCAACCAACCACCACCAACCACCAACCCACCAACCAACCACCCCACCAACTCACCAACCAATCACCACCCCACCACCACAACCAACAACCAACCAACCACAACCAATCAACCAACCAACCAACCAACCACCACCACCACCAACCTCAATCACCAACTCACTCAACCCAACCAACCAACTCAACTCAACCAACTCAACCAATCACCACCACCACCAACTCAATCACCACCAACCAATCAACTCAACCAACCAACAACTCAACCAACTCAACTGACCACACCACCTCAACTCAATCAATCAACCAACCAATCAACCTCACCAACCAACTCAACCTCACCAACCACACCTCACCACCACCACCCCACCCCACCACCCCACCTCACCCACCTCACCCCACCACCAACCCCACCTCACCACCACCACCACCAACCACCACCACCACCACCACCCCACCACCAACCCCACCCCACCACCACCACCTCACCAACCCCAACCACCCACCCACCAACCAATCAACCAACCAACAACCAACCCAACCAACCACCACCAACCAACCACCACCAACCAACCAACCACCAACAACCCCAACCAACTCAACCAACCAACTCACCACCACCAACCACCACCCACCAACCAACCAACCAACCAACCCCAACTCAACTACCACCACCAACCAACCAAACCAACCAATCAACCAACCAACCAACCAACCCCAACCACCACCACCCCACCACCACCAACCAACCAACCAACTCAACCCCACCCCAACCCCACCCCACCCCACCACCACCACCAACCACCACCACCCCACCACCAACTCAACCAACCCCACCACCACCACCCCACCCCACCACCCCACCACCACCACACCACCACCCCACCACCACCACCCCACCACCACCACCACACCACCACCACCACCACCAACCACCACCAACCAACCAAATCAACCCCACCCCACCAACCAACCCCACCCCAACCACCCCAACCAACCAACCCCACCACCACCACCACCAACCACCCCACCCCACCACCAACCCCACCAACCAATCAACCAATCAATCACCCCACCCCACCCCAACCAACCAACCAACTCAACCAACTACACCACCACCAACTCAATCAACCAACCAACCAACCAACCAACTCAACTCAACTCAACTCAATCAACAACCAACACCACCAACCACCCCACCAACCAACCCAACCAACCAACTCAACAACTCAACTCAACCAACCAACCAACCAACCAATCAACAACTCAACCCACCACCACCAACCCACCCCAACTCAACCCCAACTCAACCCCAACCAACCCCAACCAACCAATCACCACCACCACCAACCAATCAACCACCAACCAACCCCAACTCAACCCCAACCCCAACTCAACCACCAACCAACTCAACCAACCACCAACCCTCAACTCAACCAACCCCACCAACCAACCTCAACCAACCAACCTCAACCACCACCAACTCAACCAACTCCACCACCCACCAACCACCAACCACCACCATCAATTCACCACCACCACCACCAAATCAACCAACCACACCACCAACCAACCAACCAACTCAACCACCAACCAACCAACCAACCAACCAACTCAACTCAACCACACCAACCAACCAATCAACCAACCAACCAACCAACTCAACCAATCAACCCCACCCCAACCAACCAACCACCAACACCACCACCAACCAACCAATCAACCAACTAACCAACCCACCAACTCAACCAACTCAACCAACCAACCTTCACCCCACCCAACCACCACCTCACCACCAACCCCACCAACTCAATCAATCAACCAACCAACCAACTCAACCAACCAACTCAACTTCAACTCAACCAACCCCAACCCACCTCACCACCACCACCAACTAACTACCCAACAACTCAACCAACTCAACTACCCACCAACCACCAATCAACCAACCAACTCAACCACCCCACCACCACTCAACTCAACTCACCACCCACCTCAACTTCAATCAACTAACCAACCCCACCACCACCACCACCACACCACCACCACCACCAACCAATCACCCACCAACTCAACCACCACCACCACCACACCACCACCAACCAACCACAAACCAACCAACCCCAACCAACCAACCAACCAACCAACCAACCCCAACCAACCAACCCCACCACCAACCAACCAACCAACCCCAACCAACCAACCAACCCCACCACCACCAACCCACCCCACCCCCACCACCACCAACCAACCAACCCCAACCAACCACCAATCAACCAACCACCCCAACCCCAACCAACCAACCAACCCCAACCCCAACTCACCACCACACCAACCACCAACCAACCAACCAACCAACTCAACCAACCACCAACCCCACCCCAACTCAACCACCCCACCACCACCAACCACCACCACCAACTAACCAACCACCCACCACCAACCAACCAACCACCACCACCACACCACCACCACACCACCACCAACCACCACCCCACCACCACCACCACCACCACCACACCACCACCACCACCACCAACCAACCACCACCACCACCACCAACCCCCCACCCCAACCAACCACCCCAACCAACCAACCAACCAACCAACCACCACCACTAACCAACCACCAACCCCAACCCCACCCCAACCAACCAACCAACCCCAACCAACCAACCCCACCACCACCAACCACCACCAACCAACTCAACCAACCCACCAACCCCACCACTCAACACCACCAACCAACCAACCCAACCAACCACCCCAACCAACCACCACCAACCAACTCAACCACCACCAATCAACCACCAACCACCACCAACTCAACCACCACCACCACCCACCAACCACCCAAAACCAACCAACCACCAACCCACCTCACCACCAACCACCAACTCAACTAACTCACCACCACCACCACTCACCCACCACCCCACCACCACCAACTAACCAACCACCAACACTTCACCACCACTCCAACCACCACCACCAACCCCAACCAACCAACCAACCCAACCAACCACCACTCACCCCAACCCAACCACCAACCCCACCAATCAACCAACCAACCAACTCCCACCACCAACCCCCACCAACTAACCAACAACACCACCAACCAACCACCCCACCAACCACCACCAACTCAACTCAACCAACCACACCAACCAACAAACCAATCAACTTCACCACCAACCAACCACCAACCAACCAATCAACCAATCAACCAACCAACCACCAATCACCACCACCACCAACTCCCACCAACCAACCACCACCACCACACCTCACCACACCACTCACCCCACCACCACCACCACCACCACCACCACCACCAACCACCACCAACCACACCACCACCAACCACACACCAACTACCACCAACCAATCAACCAACCACCCCACCACCCCACCAACCACCACCACCAACCTCACCCCAACCAACCACCTCACCAACCACCACCACCACCAACCCCACCCCACCCCACCAACCAACCACCACCCACCCCACCACCACCAAACCAACCAACCCACCAACCAACCCCACCCCACCAACCACCCACCAACTCAACCAACCACCACCACAACCAACCCAACCAACCACTACACCAACCACCCCCAACCAACCAACCAACCAACCACCCCACCAACTTCAACCACCCCACCAACCAACCAACTCCAACCAAACCAACCAACCAACCCCAACCAACCCCACCAACCCAACCAACCAACCAACCACCAACCACCCAACCAACCAACCACCAACCAACCAACCACCACCAACTCAACCACCACCAACTCACCACCACCACCAACCACCACCACCACCACCTCACCCACACCACTCCACCACCACCACCACCACCACCACCACCACCACCCCCACCCCACCCCACCACCACCAACCCCACCCACCACACACAACCAACCAACCAACCACACACAACCACCCACCACACCACCACCCACCAACCAACCAACCACCACCAACCAACCAACCAACCAACCAACCACAACCAACCCCAACCACACACAACCCCACACCAACCCAACCAACCACCACCACCACACCCCAACCCCAACCAACCACCCCAACCCCACCAACCAACCCCAACCAACTACCAACCAACTCACCACCAACCAACCCAACCCCACCCCACCACCACCACCACCAACTCAACCACCAACTCAACCAACCAACCCACCAACTTCACCACACCCACCAACCCACCCCACACCACCCACCTCACCACCAACCACCACCCCACCCACTCACCACCACCACCACCACCATCTCACACTCACCACCCACCACCACCCACCCCACACAACCACCACCACCACACACACCACAACTCCACCCACCACACCAACCAACCACCAACCACCCCACCAACTTCAACCACCAACCAACCAACCAACCACACCCACCAACTACCACAACCAACCAACCAACCAACCCCAACCAACCCCAACCAATCACCACCACCAATCAACCAACTCAACCAACCAACCAATCACCCCCAACCCAACCACCAACCAACTCCCACCACCAACCAACAATCAACTCAACCAACCAACTCAAACCACCAACCAACTCACACACCAACCAACCAACCAACCACACACCAACCCACCAACCAACCCCACCACCACCACCAACCAACCAACTCAACCCCAACCAACCACCACCCCAACCACCACCACCACCAACCACCCACCACCACCACCACCACCCCAACCACCACCACCACCACCACCACCCCACCACCACCACCACCACCACCACACCACTGCCACCACCACACACACCACCACCACCACACACACCCACCACCACCACCACACACACCACCACCACTACCACCACCACCTCACCAACCACCACTACCACCACATCACACAACCACCTCACCACCACCACCACCACCACAACCACCACCACCACACATACACCAGCGCCACCACCACTGTGAGCCAGGCAGGACGAGGCAAGAGTAAAGGCTTCCTCCTCCTTCTTTCATTCTCTGCAGCCCTGGCCACTACTCCATGTCTCATGTAGTGTGTTGGGAGCAGAAAGGAGGACGACGGAGGTTGCCACCTCCGTGTGTATAGATTACTGTAGTGTATGATAAGGCAACACTCACCTCCATCAGAGATCCCACCACAGCCCTGCAATTTGTGACGCACCATCCCAGAGAGGAACCACTACACCCAGAGCCAACAAACCCACAACACACAAAACACAACACCCACACCACACCACACCAACCCACACCACACCACACCAACAACACCAAACCACACCAAACACCCAACCACACTCCACACCAACCTCCACCGACACTCCAC
>NW_024737342.1:15000-25977 GCF_018991925.1 Homarus americanus
ACCTGGAGACCCACACCTGAGACCCACACCTAGAGACTCCACACCTGGAGGACCCACACCTAGAAACCCACACCTGAGACCTACACCTGGAGACTCCACACTGGAGACCCACACCTAGAGACCTACACCCAGAGCATTCCTGCCACCTAGACACCTCCCAGCACCTGGAGACCTACACCTGGAGACTCCACACCTAGAGACTCCCACACCTGGAGACCTACACCAGACCTACACCTGGAGACCCACACCTAGAGACCCACACCTGAGACCTACACCTGGAGACCCACACCTGGAGACCTACACCTGAGACCTACACCTAGAGACCTACACCCAGAGACCTACACCTAGACACCTACACCTGAGACCCACACCTGGAGACCTACACCTGAGACTCCACACCTGAGACCTACACCTAGACTCCACACCTAGAGACCTTACACCTGGAGACCTACACCCAGAGACTCCACACCTGAGACCTACACTGGGAGACCTACACCTGGGAGACCTACACCTGGAGACTCCACACCCAGAGACCTACACACCTAGAGACCCACACCTAGAGACCTACACCTAGACATTCACACCTGAGACCCACACCTGGAGACTCCACACCTGGAGACGCACACCCAGAGACCCACACCTGAGACCTACACTGAGACTCCACACTTGGAGACCACACCTGAGACCTACACCTAGAGACCCACACCTAGAGACCCACACCCAGACACCTACACCTGGAGACCTACACCTGGAGACCCAGAGACCTACACCTGGAGACCTACACCCAGAGATTCCACAGACTGGAGACCCACACCTAGAGACCTACACATCTAGAGACCCACACCTAGAGACCCACACCTGAGACCTGCCACCGGGAGTCCCACACCCAGAGACCTACACCTGGAGACCCACACCTAGAGACCCACATCTGGAGACCTACACCTGGAGACCTACACCTAGAGACCTACACCTGGAGACCCACACCGGGAGTCCTGCACCCAGATACCTACATCTGGAGACCCACACTCTGGAGACCTTACACTTGAGACTCCACACTGAGTCTCTACACCTAGAGAGAGACCCACACCTGAGACCTACACCTGAGACCCACACTGAGACCCACTGGAGTCCTACACCTAGAGACCCACACCTGGAGACCTACAATTTAGAGACCCACACCTGGAGACCTACACCGGGAGTCCTACACCTAGAGACTCCAGCACTCTGGAGTAACTGCACCGGGAGTCCTACACCTAGAGACCTACATCTGGAGACCTACACCTAGAGTATTCTTACACCTGGAGATCTACACTCTAGAGACCTACATCTGAGGCCATGCACAAGTTTATAAAAGTAATTCAGGAAGGATCCAGATATAGTCCGGCTTTTCTCAGTGCGTCTGTAAATCTATTTTTGAAAATAGTATGTGTGTGTGTGTGTGTGTGTGTGTGTGTGTGTGTGTGTGTGTGTGTGTGTGTGTGTGTGTGTGTGTGTGTGTGTGTGTGTGTGTGTGTGTGTGTGTGCTACTAACGAATGATGACTGTCAAATATTACTCATGATTATCACTTGCATCATCATCATAGCTGCATGGTATTGGAGGAGACGGTGTTACGTGCGGCTGAATTATCCTGTTGGTAAGTAATTGGGGGAATTATCAACTTGTTGCTGCTATTTACATTGAGTTATTATATCTGTCGGAGTTAATTAACCTGACGGAGGTATTAAGATTATTTATATTCTTATAGTTTAGATCTTACTGATTTTCATTATTGTTATACACTTCTGTTAATGAATTGACATGCTTCATTATATTTTATCTAATGGTTTCTAATCCTGGTTCTTAATAATCTAAGCAAATGTATTAAATTGTGTCGTGCTTGTTTCTGCTGTATCTATCGTTAATGTCTGTAAATATCGTTAAATTATTATTTTGTCTTACGTTGCGATTTTCTTTTCTCGGTATAAATGGAAAATGTTGAAACAAAAAATGAATAAAAAGAAGTCTAGTAATTTATGGTATAATTCGAAAAATGTTAAAATGAACTGTCTATATTGGAATAAGATAAGATATATAGAGAAAGATAAGAAAACAGACAGAAAGATATTGAGATAACCAAATAGACAGACAAACAATGAGAGATAATTAATCCAAGATCTACAGTACGTCAGCGCACTACCTCCACCACCACTACCAAGAACACCACCCCCATCACCACCATCACCACCACCAATATCACTACTACCATTAATATCACTTACCACCAACACCATCAAGAACATCACCACCATCATCACCAGGAGCACAAAACACCATCACCAATTCTAACATCACTCGCTACCACCAACACCATCAAGGAACATCACCACCAGGAGAACAAAACACCATCACCACCAGAAGTATCACCGCCACCCCAATACCACCATCACCACCACCATTATTGCCACCACTACCAACCATCACCAGCACCAACGTCACCATCACCACCAGGCGCCAACATAGTTCTTCAAGTGTAGCGAGATACCGCGCCGCCTGCCGCATCTTTTATCTTCCATATTTTCACCATAATCCCTGAGGCCACCCCAGTCGGTCTTGGCCCAGTTCCACCATTCTCCCAAGCAACACACACACACACACACACACACACACACACACACACACACACACACACACACACCCATGTCACCATCAACCATACCAAGCATTCATGGTTATGCACATCAACCTCTCCTCCGGACATTGTCCCCACCCCTCCTTCCATTACTCTAGGTCCGAACACACTCCAGGTTGTAGATTCCACGAAGCTCCTCGGCGTCACCATAGACAACAAACTAAATTGGAAACCACACGTCAGCAGTCAAATCCTCTGCTCTGTCTCCACCTCCCTACGCTGACTAAGTCCCCAGTTCCTGCACCTGAGCTCCCAGTGTTTATACAACATTCATACTCCCCAAGCCTCCACCTATGCCTCCCCACCTGGCTCCTCCCTCCCTAAATGCCACACAACGTAAACACCTAGAAAAAAGTGCAAAAAGAGGCACAAAAGATTATTCTCTCCCCTTCCTACTCCACATATCAAGCAGGCGCTCGCCAACACACTGACCTTGACTCACTGACCATCACCACGACCTCATCTGCAAATTTGCAAGAAGTCACACCATCCCCGACACCGGCCCTACTACCACCTGGAAATCCCTAGTCCGGAGAATTGCTATTCGACACCACAACTGCATCCAGCCCTATACGTGCACGAACTGATCGCTATAAGAACAGCCCAGTCCCGCAACCATTGCAAGATTATCAATAACTTGTAATAAATCAGCGTATTCAATTCTGTGCAAACACTGCTCCTTACACTGTCATCATGTTGAAATGAACCAGTCGTGGGAGCTTTTCCCATCTAGTTATTATATGTCTTATTTGTGTCACCTTATGTTACTTGTATATTATTTGTAATTGTAACCCATTCCTCAAATATGTAACTGCATATTTTCAGCCTTCTGGCCAAGCCTTCAATAAAACCGTTAATTATTATTATTATTATTATTACACACACATATGGTTCCAGGCTTTCCGGCGAGTGTTTGTGTGGAATCTAGAGGATGACCGGAGAGAAGGTCATAAAGATTGGTCTGTATGTCAGTAGAGACGTTTGATAAGTTTATTAAGAGGATGATCTGAGACATTGTTTACAAGTTACAAGTATCACCAAATGTTCCAATGTTCTCTAGATGACTTGATAGTTCATATGTTTATTTAATACTAAAGGAACTATGTCTTCGCCTAATTGTAATTTTATCCTCGTGGTTGGTTCCAGGCTCTAACCAGCTTAGTCTGTTCTACAGGTGCCTTTAACAGGGAAAAAGAGAAGCCAAATTATACATATATTTATAATGTCGTAGATATATGTCACTGTTACTATATTTATAAATTGAGTATAGTTATTGCCAGATTTACTCAGTTTAACCTAACTCCAACCCAAATCCCAATCCCAGGTAGTAGGGTAATTAATCAGCAGGTGAAAATATCAATTAGCTGGGCAATCTTGTGTTATTAATTTACGCTATTGACGTTTTTCGACCCAGGGCTTTAATGAGAGACAAGCAGACGACGATAAGTAAATAAAATATAAATGTAGTGAAACGATAAATGTTACAGGAAAATAAATAAAAGAATAGGGTAAATAATGTTGATAGGTATTGAGAAATTACCTAACTTTTTGCTCGGATCAGGAAGCTTGAGAGAGGAAGTAGACAATGGTGAACAAAGGACAGAGGAAGGGGAGAACAGACGTAACGGAGGTGAGGAAACATAACGGATGATAATGATGATGTGTGTTGGGTAATGACGTTGCTTTTCCCTGTCTAGGGTGTATATGCGAGAGACAGACAGACACAGACAGATGCACAGAGAGAGAGAGAGAGAGAGACAGTCAGACAATCAGAGAGAGAGCGAGAGAGAGAGAGAGAGAGAGAGAGAGAGAGAGAGAGAGAGGATAGACAGAAACAGTCAGACAGTCAGAGAGAGAGAGAGAGAGAGAGGATAGACAGAAACAGTCAGACAGTCAGAGAGAGAGAGAGAGAGAGAGAGAGTACAAGCAGAGAATAAAAGAAAAAAAAGAAGAAGCTTCAAAGAAGTAATGACTGACATAGAATAAAAAGTAAATACTTAAAAACAAACAGGAAAATGACATAAAAGTAACAAAAAAGGAAATGGAAGAGTAAATAATAGAATAAATAAATAAATAAGACACTTGCATGATGGAGATATTTGTTAGGTTATATTATCTAGTTAGGAGGCGCTGGTGGGTGACCATCAAGATATACATGACAACCCTTTATCCGGAAATTCCGAAAACCGAAAAGTTCTAAAACCGAAAGTTTTTGTGGGCATTATTTTTTTTAGGATTATTAGTCTAGTTAGTAGTACAGATCACTGACCCACATCGGGGCCTGGGGGCGAAAAAATGTAATAGTAATAATAATTATAATAATAATACTATTCATAGTAAATAAAATTTAATTATACACCAAAATAAAAATAATAATGATTACAAGTAATAATAATAATAAATAATAATAATAAAATATAATAATAATAATAATAAAATATAATAATAAAATTAATAATAATAATAATAACAATAATACTGTAATAATAAAATAATAATACGGTAAAGAAATACAAGAATGAAAAGATCAAAAGTGAGAAACACGACTCTTAGACCTATGAATTATTATTATTATACTTTTATTATATTTTAGACCTCTGAGGTCTCCCAATGGGTCAGTGATCTATGCCCGCGGGCTCATAAAAAAAAACCCTAACCATTCTGGAAAACCGAAAATTCCTGGGAAAAACCGAAATGCCTCTGACCCCAGCGATTTCGGATAAAGGATTGTCAACCTGTACAACACCCCTGGTGACGACGACGAGGATAAGGAGGAGTATACACCGAACTGTCACCGCTTACTAGATAATACTGATGTTCTCTCTCTCTCTCTCCTACCCTACCTGACAGACACACTCCCCGACAGTCAAACATACACTCCCCACCATATACGGTCTGGCTGAAGGCGTGCCAAGATCGTCATTTTTCCAGCGTCTGTTGTTGTTGTTTTGGTTCTTCCGTTTCCTGTTTATCTTTTTAAGCATTATCTTTATTGATGAGATTTTCTTCTTCTATTTGATCCTTTCTTTTAATTTTTTACCTTTCTTTTTTATTTCCTTCTTTATTCCCCAATTCTTCCTGTTTTGTCATTTTCTTCCTCGGTTATTTTCTTGTTTCTTCTTCATTTGTTTATCCATTTTTCTTCGAATTTGTTTTTTCTTCTTATATCAAATGCCATTGAGATTTGGAAAATAACAATAATAATAATAATAATAATAATAACAATTATAATGAAGATAATAATAATAATAATAATAATAAATATCAATAACAATAATAATGATAATAATAATAATAATAATAATAATAATAATAATAAAATAAATAATAATAATGAAGATAATAATAATAATAATAATAATAATAATAATAACAATAATAATGAAGATATAATAATAATAATAATAATAATAATAATAATAATAATAATACTAATAATAATAATAATAATAATAACAATAATAATGAAGATAATAATAATAATAATAATAATAATAATAATAATACAACAATAATAAAAAGATAATAATAATAAAGATATAAATAATAATAATGAAGATAATAATAATAATAATAATAATAATAATAATAATAATAATAATAATAATAATAATAATAATAATAATAATAATAATAATAATAATAATAAAGATAATAATAATAATAATAATATAGTCTAATAATAATAATATAGATAATAATAATAATAATAATAATAATAATAATAATAATAATAATAATAATAAAAGATAATAATAATAATAACAATAATAATAACAATAATAATAATATAGATAATAATAATAATAACAATAATAAAAATAATAATAATAATAATAATAATAATAATAAAATAAATAATAATAATAATAAAAGAATAATAATAGAGTAGATAATAATAATAATATTAATAATAGAATAATAATAAAAATTATATTAACAACAATAATAATAATAATAATAATTATAATAATAATAATAAATACCTAACCTTCTAAACTCATTATAAATTCATATTCATTTTCATTGTATATTTTTATTTTTTCTACAGCTAATTATTGTACCTTGAAAAATTCTTTTTATGTTCCGAGTGGCTGTCAGGTGCTCTGTCCTTCTCAGTCAAATTAACAGCTGTTCTCTCCCAACGTTCATCTTGCATTGTAGTAGTGTTGACTTGTGTTCAGCGTTCTTCCTGCATTTGCCATCTCAATTCCTTTCTCTCTCTTCTTTTTATTCACATTGTTTAGGTTCCCATCTTTCCTCTCTATATTGGGACTGCCCTTTTCACCTCTATTTTTCCTTTTCTTGTTTATTGTATATTTTTTTCTTTCTATCTTCGTCAACACTGTGGCGGCATCAGACCCGAACACACCCCTGACTTGTGCCAAAGATGCAATGATGCACCTGTCTAGTCCATCATGTATATTTTCCTTTTGGTTCTTCCAGGTGTCACCCCCGACTTGGTAAGAAGATGCAAACACACCTGTTCAGTCCAATGGGCGGTTTTGGTTCTATAGTAATAAGTCCATTTCTTTTGAGCATGGTGTTATATATTAACCCTTGAGTACAATGACTTAATCTTTGAATACGATGATTTAACTCTGAGTACAAGATATGTCATATAGGTGTTAAGTCATCGTAAGGTACTAGGTGGTGTTAATACGTGGCGCCAAGGGTTAGAATTTCACTGAATTTTATTTCATATTGTGAATTACAGTGATGTAGAGATTTATATATATAACCCGTTAATATATGTATGTGTGTGTGTGTGTGTGTCATGTTAATTTTTTTATTTTATCTTTTTACAGGTAAGTTTCTGGCCTGACCAACAGCGTTTTCAAGACGATGGTATAGAGTACAAATGTTTGTCTCTAATAGATCCTGTGTTGTTCTTGAAAGTTGTGCATATTTCCGGCCAGAATGGCACTGACTCACTCTCAATTACAAATGACACTTCAAGGTTGTGCCGTATATTGATTTTTAAACAGTAACACTAGAAAAATCTCTAGGAGGGGTCCAATGTTGTGTTTATTGATGTATAGTTTCGACCACATTAAAATGAATAATCCCCTAACAGCTCATTTCACCAGAAGACTAACCTAACCTAACCTAACCCTAACGTACACCCTATAGTGATTGACTCGTGGAAAATGCCAACTCAAAGTAAATTCAACTAATCCTAACCTAACCTAACCTTTGACCCAGACCTTCGACGATAAAAAAATTGTAGTTTTAGGGTTGATTATGGTAAATATACAATGGCAAGATATGAATACTGGCTGTGAATTATTCTTGCTCTCAAGTTATGCTACATTGAGGCGTATACATACAAACAGAGACAGTAAAATAGATGCAGACAGGTTTACACAGACAGGCAGGCAGACAGACAGATAGGAGTATACAGATAGACAGAAAGACAAAGAGATAGAGAGACAGGCAGACAGACATAAAATAGAGATATATACAGACAGGCAGTCAGTATGCAAGCAGACAGACAGACAGGACTGGTAGATACAGACAGATAAACAAGCATATAGATAGACAGAAAGATTCAAACACAGATAGACAAACGGGCAGACAGACATATGAACCTGCTGGAGATGGACATAACAAAGTCAATTTTGTAATCCCATAGGAGAGATAGAAGATGATGTATGGTCAGTTTAGTTCTTATATGGGAGAAATATATTATGTGGTTGTAGTGAAGGTCGTGAATCTGACGAGGTTGTAGAGAGATGGTGTTTTAGCTGTGTTGAGTCATGTCAGTGGCTTTCAATCTTGTTTTAGCTGGAGCTGTCAGTGGCCTCACTCCTGTTTTAGCTGTGTTGAGTCAGCGTCATGGCTCTCACCTTGTTTTAGCTGTAAGTTGAGCCTATGTCAGTGGCTCTCTCTACTCCCTGTTTTAGCTGTGTTGAGTCATGTCAGTGGCTCTCAATTCTTGTTTTAGCTGTGTTGAGTCATGTCAGTGGCTTCCTCACTCCTTGTTTTTAGCTAAAAGGAGTCGTCAGCTCTCTACCCTTGTTTTAGCTGTGTTGAGTCATGTCAGTGGCTCTCACTCTGTTTTTAGAAGCTGTGTTGAGTCATGTCAGTGCTCTCTACCCTTGTTTTAGCTGTGTTGGAGTCACAGTCAGTGGCTCTTCACTCCTTGTTTTAGCTGTGTTGGAGTCATGTCAGTGGCTCTCACCCCCTGCTGTGTGTTTTAGCTGTGTTGAGTCATGTCAGTGGCTCTCTACCCTTGTTTTAGCTGTGTTGAGTCATGTCAGTGGCTCTCTACCCTTGTTTTAGCTAGTTGAGTCATGTCATAATTTCTACCCTTGTTTTAGCTGTGTTGAGTCATGTCAGTGGCTCTCACCCCTGTTTTAGCTGTGTTGAGTCATGTCAGTGGCTCTCTACCTTGTTTTACTTTTGTTGAGTCATGTCAGTGGCTCTCCACTTCTGGTAACTGTTAAACGATGATTTGTATTGATAAAGAGTTGCGTTAGACACTTTTCATGCGTTTAATATGCATATATTTTTTTAGCCTGTGTTTTGTACTGTACGTCAAACAAGATGGGACGCGGGGAATTTCGTGAAAGCCTCTTATTCTCAGGTGTGTAAAGAACTGTTGCAAAATTAGGTGAATTATCATATTCAGTCAGTTTTTAATTCATTTAAGTACTATCTGTAACTATAGTCTAATACAGACATATAATTACTTAACGAACTGTAATTTAAGATAGCCCCTCAAAATGTCACCTATAAACCCATCCTTTTTTCATATTTAACGAACTGTATGTAACTCGGGAAATTCTGCGTTAAACCCATTCCTGGTCAACTTGGCAACCGGTGAAAATCATAGGAACAAATGTAAATAAACGGGACGTTTTGGGGAACAGCTGACTCCCTGAATTAGCTGACTCCTCGACACTGCTAATTCGACCCCTGAGTTACTCCGCTGTGAGGGTCGTTTTTCCGGTGCACGAGAGTTCCGTAAATATTGCATATGAATTTGGACGGTGGCCACGGTGTGTGATGCAGCTTGATATATGGTCATTATATGTTGGGTATGCTGGTGATATATCGTGATGGAGGGGAGGAGAGGGTGTGATGGAGGGAGGGAGAGGGTAGGGGGGTATTCACCAGTACTCTGTTATTACTTTACTATCCGTGTCGTTCTCTTCCATTTTCTCCTCCCATTCCTCTCATGTTATCTTCCTCTATCTTTCTTTCTTCTGCTCCCCTTATATACCCCTTTTTCCACTCTCTTTCCTTTTCTTTCTTTCTCGCCTATTATTTTTCCTTTCCTCCTCCTGTTTTTCCTCTTTTCTTCCCTTTCTTCCATTCCTTTTTCCTCTTCTTCTTGACTCGAGACAAGCAAATAGTCACAAATTCATACACAAACTTACGTACACGTGAACGAGCACACGAGCGTGTACACAAGAAACGTACACACGGACTTAATCAGAATATCACATGTATACACGAACTCACAGACACATATATACAAAGCACTCAAACTATCCAACCAGGAGCGAACTCGTGGAAATGGTTTTAAATGAGACGAATCTAGATTTAGGCGCGAAATAGGTAAACACTGGTTTGGAAATAGAGTAGTGGATGAATGGAACAAGTTACCGAACAGCATCATTAACTCGAACACGCTGGGTGGCTTCAAACATAGGTTGGATGGATAAATGAGCGATACGGGTTGGGTGTAAACGGGAGGCCCATATGGGTAATAGGCCCTCTGTAGTTTACTCCATTCTTATGTTTTTATATATACATGAACACATGCATGGAAGTATACATGAACGCACACATGAAAGCACATAAAACATGACCATGAACGTTCAGGTGAATACACAAACACACACATGAACATATATCATAATATTATAACAAATATGGAAAGTACACATGAAAGCGCATACAACTAATACTTACACACGGACTGACACTCACTCGCTTTCGTGCGGCCTACCATATTGGCTATTCCGACCTCACTTATGTACACTAAAACGAGTTATGAATAAAACTCAATTTACATACACATACATACATACATACATATCAAATAAAATCATTACATAATAAACATTTTGAAAACAAAACATATTACAATATATCCCAATTTACATTTATACACTTCAGAGAAAATACAGAAACCAAAATTACAGGTCTTGTTGTTTCTGTGCCGTACTGTACTGTATGTTTCCAAGATTTAATAGTTTATTCTTTTAATTGTATCTGGCTACAGTTAGAGTTTTGATCACATATTTAAATTACACTGAGGTTAATGAACAGTGATGTGGTTGGTGAACAGTGATG
>NW_024737343.1:0-2403 GCF_018991925.1 Homarus americanus
CTGCCCCTTGAGGGCTCTCAAGAATTTTAATTCATTATTTTTTGTTTTGTTCTATTTTTCTTATACCCTTTGTTATCACTACAGCTTGTGAGATGCCCAGAAAAATATATATTTAGACTAAATACGTATGCCTTTTAATTTTCACCACCTACAATATATTAGGTAAATAATCGCTATTAGTGTTTACCTTCATGCCGCGTATAAGTGTTGGCGTGATGTACTGTACTGTACTGTACTGTACTGTACTGTACTCCCTCAGCAGTCTAAATCTCTCACGATTTCTTTGGAAATTTCCAGAAAAAATATAATTAAATCTCTAGTTTTAAGGTATTGTATTTATTATGAACTCTAGTGAGGTGTAGGGGATCAATGCCTCTCCCAGGTGTCAAGAAAATCTATATAAGCTCCGTCAAGAGTGACGACGATCACACGACGGAGGCGGAAGTGGTGGCCAACACTTCGTTCCATCGTCATCCTTAATAACCTGACAACTCGTTTAGGAGTATCAGTATCACGTCTTTAGTCTCAGTTAAATTAATTTGTTTCGGTCTATACAGACTTATCCTCTCACGTTTTCATTCCCCTGTCTGTTTGCCTGTCCATCCTTCTGTATGTACAGTATATAAGTATTATGTTCCTTCCACCCCACTTGAGTTTGTTGGTAGGTTTAACCATGAAGAACAATTAAATCTTATGGAAGTTTTTATGTAATTTCTTAGATTACCTGATCATATTTTCAAGCTGTTTAGATGTTTTTATTACACCCACGGCGACATACTTTCTGCCTCATTTACACACAATTGCAGGGTTTCAATTGTTTCTCTTACTTTGACAACACAACATGCATATATTGTTTCTCACTATTGATTTTTTTTCATTTTTACATTTCTTTATGGTTCTTTATTATTGTCATTATTATTATTATTATTATTATTATTATTATTGTTGTCATTATTATTTTATTTTTAATTTTGTATTTTGTATTAACAATATTATTTACTATGAATTATTATTATTATTATTATTATTATTATTATTATTATTATTATTATTATTATTTCATTTTCACCCCCCAGGCCTTGATGTGGGTCAGTGACCTGTGCCTGGGTGGGCTAATCCCCATAAAAAAAAAAAAATAAATAAATAAAAAATACTGTAGTGTGATATAAACAAATTTCTTATTTGTTTCTGTCACGTCATATATCTTCCACAATGAAAACATTTAGAATTTCTCCTCAGCTGGTACTAATTAACTGGCCAGCGGGAGTAACAACTACCGTGACTATTAATTTAGTGGTCAACAATGGCCACGGCTACTGTGTCTGGCCGGCATCACCACCAGTCCATCTTCTCTATATTACTATACAACACAAGCTATACTCTTTATCTGCTGCTGTGCAATAGATTTTACCACTTTCCCTGTACAATAGAAGCTACCCTAAGTGTCAAGTGATCTGCAAAATAAAAACGACAACATCAATTCGTACGTAATAATAGAAGTATAATAACAATTAAAATCCTTATGAAATAATAGACGCATGTGAACAACCACAATCCTTATGTAATAATAGACGCATGTGAACAACCACAATCCTTATGTAATAATAGACGCATTTGAACAACCACAATCCTTATGTAATAATAGACACATGAGAACAACCACAATCCTTATGTAATAATAGACACATGAGAACAACCACAATCCTTATGTAATAATAGACGCATGAGAACAACCACAATCCTTATGTAATAATAGACGCATGTGAACAACCACAATCCTTATATGACAACTGGAAACAGCACAAATCCTTATGTAATAATAGTGCATGAGAGCAACCACAATCCTTATGTAATAATAGACGCATTTGAACAACCACAATCCTTATGTAATAATAGAGCTATATAACAGACATACAATCCTTGTATAATAGGCGCATGTGAACAAGCCACAAATCCTTATGTAATAATAGACACATAGAACCAACCACAATCCTTATGTAATAATAGACGCATGAGAGAACAACCACAATCATATGTAATAATAGGCACATGTGAACAACCACAATCGCTTATGTAATAATAATAATAATAATAATTAACGGTTTATTGAAAAAGTTCTGCAGCCCGAAGGCTGAAAATATACATTGGACATAAATGACTTATTACATACATTGGTGGTTTAACAAAAGCCTTCATTAGAGAAAGGTAAAGGAACATACAGTGAACATACAGATTAATGTAGGTGTTGAACAGCAAAAACGTAGTGTAGTAACTCCCTCCCAGATGGTGTTAGGAGGGACCTCACGTGGTGTAGTAGTTCCCTCACAGATGGTGTTATGAGGGGCCTCACGTGGTGTAGTAATTCCCTCACAGATGGTATTATGAGGGGCCTCACGTGGTGTA
>NW_024737344.1:0-2523 GCF_018991925.1 Homarus americanus
AGTTATTCAGATTCACCACAGGTGGGTTACGGACCGGGGCCCGACCAGTTTTGAACTAATAAAAGCGCTCTTCCCTTGCGGTCAGAGACCAATTGCATGTATTAGCTCTAGAATTGCCACAGTTATCCAAGTAAGTGGGTTTACAGATCCAATGAAACATAACTGATTTAATGAGCCATTCGCGGTTTCGCCTTAAATCGGCTTGTACTTACACATGCATGGCTTAATCTTTGAGACAAGCATATGACTACTGGCAGGATCAACCAGGTAGCTGCTGCTGTTGGCGGCGCCTATCACGGCGGCCAAAATAGTGAGATTGAGAGAGAGGCAGAAGACATTGGGCGAGGGACCGCACGTTGGCCTTAAAGAAATAGCAAACCAGATGATCAGATCTAACTGCACCTTCTCTTGCTATCCTCGGCGCCGGCAGCGCCACCGTGTGTGCCAATCTCCTCCCTTATCCGCTCCTCTTTGCCCCAGCTCCAGCGAGGCAGCCGACATTGGGCGAGGGACCGCACGTTGGCGAATCTCCTCCCTTATCCGCTCCTCTTCTCTTTGCCCCAGCGAGGCAGAAGACATTGGGCGAGGGACCGCACGTTGGCCTTAGAGAAATAGCAAACCAGATGATCAGATCAAACTGCACCTTCTCTCGCTATCCTCGGCGCCGCCAGCGCCACCGTGTGTGCCAATCTCCTCCCTTATCCTCTCCTCTTCTCTTTGCCCCAGCGAGGCAGCCGACATTGGGCGAGGGACCGCACGTTGGCCTTAGAGAAATAGCAAACCAGATGATCAGATCAAACTGCACCTTCTCTTGCTATCCTCGGCGCCGGCAGCGCCACCGTGTGTGCCAATCTCCTCCCTTATCCGCTCCTCTCCTCTTTACCCAGCTCCAGCGAGGCAGCCGACATTGGGCGAGGGACCGCACGTTGGCCAATCTCCTCCCTTATCCGCTCCTCTTCTCTTCTCTTTGCCCCCGCGAGGCATAAGACATTGGGCGAGGGACCGCACATTGGCCCATCTCCTCCTCTCTCTCTTTCTCTTACTGTTTGTGGGGACGTGGGCTCATGAGCGCCATCGTCGCCCAATATTGGTTAGGTTGTGTATTTCACGGGTGGGAACCGCCATCATCGTTGTTAGGTGATGGGGTAACCCAACGTGTGCTTTGACGAGTTTTGGCTGCTAAACTCTCTTTTTAGTATACTCGGCTCCCAGACTACGCCCTGGTCGTGTTGAACCATGAGCGTTGTCTATGCCCATTTAGGGTAGCCGTTTGCGCGATCAGAATAGTGCAAGCGAATCTCAGTCAGCGGTTGGGCGCTACGTGAGCCGCTGAACGCGAGCAGGGGTGATCATACTTGCTGGGAATCCGCTAAGTTGAGCGGTAGCAGCAGCAAAGGCGAGGAGCCCGTTCGGTTTGAAAGGCGCAGCATATGCTGTGGCGGAAACTAGTAGGGTGGCAGCGTTGTGCGCGAAACGGTAAATAATATTAGCGGAAGAGACCTGGCAGTGTAATTGATGCGGCCTTGACTACTCGCCATAAGCCCGCTCCACTGCCATTCCTCCTGATCCAATGAATAAATCTCTCTCTCTCCTTCTGCTCCAGCCATTGCAGGGCAGGACGGCAATTTTGGTTGTTGTTTTGCCGCGCTTTATGGCAAGCAGCCAGCTCATGGGGGCGGTCTTCACCAGGCCTGTGTGTGAAGGCACCCTCTCCCCTTAATATAGTGAAATAGTGCAATCCAGCATACAAGGTCGGACGATAGGACATTCACCGTACCGCACCTCGAGAGTGGATGTTGGGTAAGGTTAAAACCGGACTGTTCGCAGACAGCCGAATAACCCGGTTCCGGACTAATTGGCGGATGCAACATCATGATGATGCTGCTGCTGTCGCGGAAACCGCAGTGGCGACGTGAGAGAGTAATAATGTTCAATAGGGAGAGCGACCTGGCTAGTGTAATTGATAGATCGCGAGCCTACTCGCCATTAGCCCGCTCCACTGCCATTCCTCTGACCCAATGGGACTATTCTCTCTCTCGCTCTCCTTCTGCTCCAGCCATTGCAGGGCAGGGAGAGGAAATCGACGGCAATTTTGGTTGTTGTTTTTGAATGCCGCGTTTTGCTTCGCAGAGGCGCCGAAGCGCTCCGCTGGGGGGCGGAAGATATTTCACATCGAATATGTGTGTGAAGGCACCCTCTCCCCTTAATATAGTGAAATAGTGCAATCCAGCATACAAGAGCGGACGATAGGACAGTCACCGTACCGCACCTCGAGTGTGGAAGTTGTTTGATCGTTTGTTAGGCAAGGTTAAAACCTGACTGTTCGCGAACAGCCGAATAACCCGGTTCCGGACTTACAATAGACGCAACATCATGATGCTGCTGCTGTCGCGGAAACCGTGGTGGCGACGTGCGCGCCGAGAGAGTAATAATGTTCAATTGGGAGACAGACCTGGCTAGTGAAATTCATAGATCGCGCTCCACTGCCATTCCTCTGACCCCATGAAACTATTTTCTCTCTCT